>NW_006922382.1:171142-187102 GCF_000298275.1 Orycteropus afer afer | reverse complement strand
TATTCCACACCTGGGTATATTGCTGGCTCCTATCCATAAAGCCACTAGGAAGAAAAATACATTTGAATGGGGGCAGGAGCAACAGCAGGCTATGTCCGAAATACAGAAAGCGGTCTCACTGTCCTTACCTTTAGGTCCTTATGAACCACATTCAGACATGATCTATGAGGTGTCTGCTACAAGTGCTTATGCAGACTGGAGCTTATGGAAAAAACCTGAGAATGCTGCCCCACGATGAGAACTGGGATTTTGGACTAGAAAGTTTCCAGATGCTGCAGCACGATACACACCATTTGAGAGGCAATTGCTTGCCTGCTATTGGTCATTGATTGAGACTGCTTCAGTGACAGAAGGGCATAAAATTATTATGAGACCTGAAATACCCATAATGTCTTGGGTGATGTCAGAGAGACACTCTAATAAGGAAGGTGGTGCCCAAAATAGTTCCATAATAAAATGGAAATGGTTTATCCAAGAACAAGCAACTGGAGGGATGCAAGGAGGCACCCATCGTATCCATGAGCAGGTAGCCTCTTTTCCTATAGGTCCCATGCTGGAACCACCCGAGGAGCTGCCAGAACCCATTGCCACATGGACAGTGCCGTATGAACAACTATCTATGGATCAACAGAAGGCTGCTTGGTTCACAGATGGCAGCTCCAGGGTACATGGACAACAGCTGACATGGAAAGCTGCTGCATTAAGACCAGCAGATGGAAAGACCCTTATTGAAGAAAATAAAGATAGGTCAGCCCAATGGGCTGAACTGCATGCTGTCTCCTTAGCTGTCATGGAAGAATTGGGCAATGGTGAGAGCCCATATGTTTGGATTTTCACTGATTCATGGGCAGTCGCCAATGGCCTGGCTATATGGTCAGGCAAATGGGCGATGGACAATTGGACTATTAAGGGGACCCCTGTGTGGGACAAGGAACTATGGAAAGCACTCTGGGAGTTCAGAGGGCACAATAGAGTAAGCCATGTCGATGCCCATCAGAAGAATCCCCTTCCTGGATCAGAAGGTGATTGGAACCAGCAAGTAGATATGTTGGTACACTCCCTTGAGGTAGCCAATTGGGTTCATGAGGTGAGTGGATATGGGGGTGCTGCAGCAATGCAGAGATGGGCTGAATCAAGGCACATCCCTCTTGCACCCTCTGAGGCACAAAATGCCAATAAGGACTGCTCTGTCTGTCAGCAGGAAAGACAGAGGTTACAGATGGCTATGGGGCAGATTCCCCAGGGGGAAGGCCCTGCACACAGCTGGCAAGTAGATTATATAGGACCAATGACACCAGTGGCTTCAGGTGGCTAAAAATGGGTCCTCACAGGAATAGATACTTACTCTGGACTGGGCTTTGCTTATCCTGTGACAGATGCAAATGCCAAAAACACCATTAAAGGATTGGAACAAAAGATACTGTACCAATTTGGGCCACCAAGTTATATTTCCTCAGACCAAGGAACACACTTTACATCCCATAGGGTGCAGCAATGGCCAAAAAACATCATATTAAGTGGACATACCATGTTGCATACCATCCTCAAAGTAATGGTTTGATAGAGAACTGGAATGGGCAATTGAAACATTTGTTGTCTAAAAGTGGGGGAGGTAAAGGCCTAAAGGGCTGGCTCACACGCCTTCATGAATGTGTGCTCACACTCAACATGAGGGGGGCGAAGGGAGGATCACCACTCGACAGATTCCTATGCTTTTCTGGGGGATCTAATGAAGAAGGGGTGGGGGAGAATGCTGGTGCCACTGTACAGTTTTTCCCCACATCACCTAACGTTGCTTTCTTCCTGCCAGAAGCTGTGGTCCCTGGATGTGGGATGCAGCTGCGGGTGCCAGAGGCTGGAGTGGTCCCTAAGCAAGAAAGTGTCTACATCTCTGAATCTGTATGCTAGAATTCCCAAGGGCCTTATGGGATGGACTGTACCTTCTCCCCATCTGGCCAAACTAGGGCTGACAGTGAATACTACTATCCTGCCCAGTGGTCAAGATAGTCCACTGGTTTTGTATCTGTGTAACCATACCCAGCATGAATGGGAATGGACTGAGGGGGAAGCACTTGCTAGACTGATCTTGCTACCAGCAATATGGATAGGCACAACAGCTGAATTTGATGTCCCCTCCCAAGGTGGGAAAGTTTGTGTAAAAATAAATGACGAATGGAAGGAAGGAGAAATAATAGCTGAAGGTAAAGGAATGAATAAATGGGTTATGCAGCAGGGAAAATCCAACATTTTGCTGCTACCTAAAGATAGACTCAGAACAAGGGAATAATATCATCTCAGTTAAATATTATCAGATACTATAAGGATGATAATGAGAAAAAACTTTTGGATCAGATCGACAAATACAGCAGACTTGAATGGCTGGTAGCTGAATAATCTCACCCTTAGAACTCTTTGCCTTGCTAAAAGACTAATTGTTAATGAACTTGGGACCGGTAATATGATTGGGAGGGGCAAATTAATCTTTCAACTATGAAAGGCCTAATGGCTAGAAGAGCCAGGGGGTGCACAGTGTCCCTATTAGAGGTTTACAAGGATCAAATGAAATCATATATGTAAAGTTCTCTATGTGATCCTTGAGAAATGTTAAGTCTTCAGTAATTGATATTGTTGTTTTTGTTGTTGTTATGTGCCGTCAAGTCAGACCCGACTCATAGCGACCCCTACTTGGGTTTCCGAGGCAGTATCATTATGGAAGTAGATTACCCCATCTTCCTTCCGAGGAGTGGCTGGTGGGTTTGAACCGCCAGCCTTCTGGTTAGCAGTCAAGTGCCTTAGGCACTATGCTACCAGAGTTCCTCACACTGGTTAATAATAAATGATGAATAATTAACTCATAAATAGACAATACTGTTTTTTAATTGTGATTTTGGTGAATGTTTACAGAGAAAATTCATTTTCATACAGCAATTCATACACATTTTGTTTCATGACATTGACTGAAATTCCCCACAATGTAAGAGCTCTCTTCCCACTTCCTACCTGCAATTACCTCTTCCCTTTGTCTTTCTTTCCTATGCATTCATCTCCCCCAAGGTATCTCCCTGTGCAAACACTGCCCTTCTGTTCCCTCATGTTTGGTCACTCTAAGGAGTGTATCTACCCATATAAACGTTCACCCTATGTGCCTATCTGTTATTTATCTGGGAGGCATCAGAGTGAGTTCAGTTCCAGACCTGAAGGGTAAATGTGGACCATAGTCTTGGGGGTCTCACTGGGCTCTATCAGACAAGTAAATCTGGTCTTTTTTTGTGTGTGTGTGATTTTGAGCTTTGTTCCACATTGTTTTCTCACTCTATCCAGGATTTCCTGCAGTGATCCATTTCAGAGTGGTTAAGAGTGGTAGCTGGCACCATCTTGTTCTTCTGGTCTCATGGTAATATAGGCTGAGGACCACATGGTCTACCATTCTCTTGGACTAATTGTTTTCATATGTCTTTGGATTTCTTCATTCTTCTTTGCTTTGGATGAGAAGAGACCTACTGTCGCACCTAGACTGCCACCTGCAAGTTTTTAAGACCCCAGTTGCTAATCACCAAAGTAGGATGTAACACAGTGTTTTTATGTATTATATTATGCCAATTAAGCTTGATGTCACTTGTGACCATGGTCCAAGCCCACAGGTCCATCTACTCACTTCCTCAGGGTGGCTGGCTGTGGCCAAGAAGTTATCATAACTTTGCACCTTGTTAGCCCTATTATATATTTGGACATTCTTACAGCACATACAAATATGTATGTAGAAATATCATCTGCCAACCTTATATATGGTCATCAGTATATTCCTGTGTTAGTCTAGGTTCTCATTAGAAGCAAAACCAGTAAAGCTTATATATAGAGAGAGAGAAATTTATCATAGGAAAATGACTCACACAGTCATAGCAGCCAAGTCCCAAGTTCCTGGATCAAAAGTCAAGCTGTAGGTTTTCTTAACTCACACCACTGCAGAGGATTATGAGCTCAAGGTTGGCAGGCAGTATACTGGCTGTTGACTTTGGCAGATGAAGAATTCAAGATCACAAGGCAGGATGGTGGATTGTTTGCTTATGGACAGTAGTAGGCAACACAAGATCCAGATCCACTGAAGGTTCTCCAATTTTCCCAAGATGTCCTTATATATAATGGAAGTAGGCCACACCACGGAAACTGCCTTTCAACTGATTGGCTGTCAAAGCATATACATTAGATCTCATCATGGGAATAACCACATCACAACTGCTTAAACACTCAGCATCATGGTCCAGCCAAGTTGACACACAACCCAAATTATCACAGTCCAGCCCTTGTCAACTTGGCAGTTGTACTCATCTCCTTAACTACATATAATCTCAAAATAAGCACAATCATAAAGTCATATTCGCACCTAACATGATTCACTAACACACATACAACTGGAAATGCATTAAAACTGTTTACATTTTATAGTTCATAACTGAAGAAAACAAAGATATTTAATGCACACATACAATGAAGAAATATAATAATCACAGTCTTTGTTTCTGCAACTGGTCCCATGGTCATAGCTGGTATTCAGAACTACCTTCTTTGACCACTCATTCCATAGTTCCCTTGCCCTCAGCAAACACAGCTGGTCATGGTTCTTTGCCTGGTGGGGTGACCAAACCTTCATTCCTGAATGGTCTGATCCATTAGTAGTTATATAAAAATTGGGTTGCGGTAGTTTTCCATTGACTTTAATCACAGAGTGTGGTAGTACTAATAGACATCCTAAAGAATCTCCTGTATTCCAAATGTATTCTTCTTTACCTCCATTATGTAATATCAATCCAATTTCCTCTTGGTAATCAGGATCTATCACAGCAGACAATACAGTAAATCCCTTCTTTTCCTGTTGATCCAGATGCCTGAGGAAGCAAAATGGCTGACTGGCATTCTTAGCTTCCAGTTCAATGCAATCAGTGTTGTGTTTCCAGATGGGAGTGTTCCTCACTTTGGGTCTAAGACCCCTAGACACACAGGGAACAGGGTGGCAGGAAAAGGAAGCAAAACTTTTTTGAGTGAGTCACTAGGGGTAATACTCCCATTTCTACCCCTTGATTCCTGGACTCCTGAATCCTGGCTATTGGAGAAACAGCACCTTATGTTGGACACTGGTTTAAAGCATATATAGCTTCCTGGTGAACAATGCCCCAGCTCTTCAAGTTATTGCCACCTAATTAGCACTGTAATTTTGTTTTTAGTAGGCCATTCCATCATTCTATCAAGCCAGCTGCTTCAGGATGATGAGGAACATGGTAAGACAAGTGAATTCCATGAACACAGGCCCATTGCCACACTTCATTTGCTATGAAATGAGTACCTTGATCCAAAGCAATGCTTTGTGGGATACCATGACAGTGGATAAGGCATTCTATAAATCCACAGATAGTAGTTTTGGCAGAAGCATTGTATGTAGGGAAGACAAAACCATATCCAGAATAAGTATCTATCCCAGTAAGAACAAAACACTGTCCTTTCCATGATGGAAATGGTCCAATGTAATCAACCTCCCACCAAGTTACTGGGTGATCACCCCTGAGGAATGGTTCCATATCATGGACCAGTGTCAGTCTCTGTTGCTGGCAGATGGGCATTCAGTCATAGTGGTAGCATCAGCCTTGGTAAGTGGAAGTCCATGTTGCTGAGGCCATGCATAACCTCCATCCCTGCCACCATGGCCACTTTGTTCGTGGGCCCATTGGGCAATGACAGGAGTGGCTGGGGAAAAAGGGCGGCTGGTTTCCACTGAACGTGTCATCCTATCCACCTGATTGGTAAAGTCCTCCTCTGCTGAGGTTACCCTTTAGTTGGTATTCACATGAGACACAAGTATCTTTACTTGTTTGGCCTATTCAGAGAGATCTATACATATACCTCTTCTCCATATCTCCTTGTTACCAATTTTCCAAACATGCTCCTTCCAAGTCCCAGACCATCCAGCCAAACCATTGGCTGTAACCTATGAGTCCATATACAATCTTACATCTGGCCATTTCTCCTCACCCAGAGCCTCATTTCTCAAAAGTACTTGATCTCTTGGTGGTGCTATTTTGCATATTAATGTTGCCACCTCACACCACAGATTAACAGTGCCCTCTGTACTAATGGAGTCAAAGTCACCTGTGTCTTTATGATTAATCAAATTGGAGAACCAAAGCAGAATCAGTGAGAACCAATTTAGAAAATTCATCCTTACAATTTTGTCTCTCTAGAACTACTCCTCGTACCAAATGTGTTAGGCTGGGTTCTCATTAGAAGAAAAACCAGTAAAACTTATAGAGAGAGATAAATTTATCTTAGGAAATTGACTCACATAGTTATAGAGGCCAACAATTCCCAAATTCCTGGATTAAATATCAAATTGGAGGCTTTTCCCGACTCACACCCCTGCAGTGGCTGACGAGCTCAGCAGTATACTGGCTGTTGACTTTGGCAGATGATGAATCCAAGATCACTGGCAGAACAGTGTATTGTTTGCTCATGGACAGTTGTAGGCAGCACAACAGGATCCAGATCCACAGAAGGTTCTCTAATTTTCCAGGATGTCCATATATATTGGAAGCAGGCCACACCCCTAGGAAAACTACCTTTCAACTGGTTGGCTGTTCAAAGCATATACATCCGTTCTCATCATGGGAATAACCACATCACAACTGCTTAAACCACTCAGAATCGTGGTCTAGCCAAGCTAACATACAACCAAACTATCACAATTCACTTTTCCCTAGACATACCTGATCTAAATGGACAATAATTTAAATGGATCATTAAAAGCTTCCCTTTAACAAAAAGTGAAGGTGTAACCTAAGATGAAGCCTGACTGTTTCAAATGACTAACATCTTAGAAGACTAAATATGGAATTAGTATGTCTAAAAAGATAATTTTAAAACATCAATGAAAGGAAGTAGAAAACTCTTAAGCAGTGTCCATCTAAGGAAATGAAAAGAATCCATTGTTCTTTCCCCAGACTCTTTTCTTTGACTGGCCTACAAGTATCCATCTTTGGAAACCAAGCATCATTTTTCTTTAGTAGGACTTTTCTGTTTCTCTAGATTAGATTTGATCCCTTATCAAATCTCTCAGGAAGAATTTGTTATTTCCCTGTATTATAAATATTTGGGGCCTGAAGTACCAAATAAATAAATTCTTTCCTTTATTTCCACTCTTGAGTTAGTAATCAAATGAGAATTTGATGGCGGGGGGAATACATTGTCTGTTCTGGCATGTATCTTCACACATTTTGCTTTGTTTCAAAGGGTCTTATACCCTGTCACCATGGTAGAGGAGAACTCATGTTCTTTTCAGGTATGTGGGAAAGTAATGAAGAGTGGACAGGGGATCATGAATGCCAAATTTTCTTATCTTAAACTTGTCTCTAAGAAAATTTGTTCCTCTTCACCAGAAGAAAAAATGAGTGAGAGGAAAGAGAAAATCCAGGAGATTATGTTCATGGAGATCCCTCTACATGGAAGAAAATATCAGAAGTAGGAAATAAGCCTCACATCCTCCAATCAACAATAACCATGATTATATCTTATTTTCTTATATCTGTCTTGGCAGAAGTACTACCAGTATGCTCCTTAGAAGGGAGAGTGGTGAGATTTTACCTCGTAATTTGGACACATTATCAGGAGGGGTCAGTCCATGGAGAAGGACATCATGCATGGTAAGGCAGAGGGTCAGAGAAAAAGAGGAAGATTCTCAATGAGATGGATTAACACAGCGGGTCCAACAATAGGCTCAAACACAGCAATGATTTGAGGAGGAGGATGAAGGACCTGGCAGTGTTCATTCTATTGTATATGAGGTCACTATGAGTTGATCAACTCAAGATGAGAAGAATGAGTTATCATTGAAAATACATTTTTTCAACAAAACAAACAGTGGCTATACATGTGGACTTCACCAGATGCAGTACACTGTAATGAGAATGACTACATCTACGGCAAGAGGCATATCTTCAGTCAAAACAAGGCCAGAAGCTGGTTGTGGAACAAACCATCAACTGCTCATATGCAAGTTCAGCTTGAAGCTAAAGACACTTTATAGAAGTCTATGAGAGCAAAAATATGGCCTTGATTATATCCCTCCTGAATTTAGAGACCATCTAAAGAATAGATTTGATTCATTGAACACCAATGAGCCAAAACCAGAGGAATTGTGGGATGATATCTGGACTGCGTCTCAATATAAAGAAAACAAAAATCCTCACAACTGGACCTGTAAGGAGCATCATGATGAATGGAGAAAAGACTGAAGTTGTTGAAGACTTCACATTGCTTGGTTCTACAATAGACACCAATGGAGACAGCAGTCAGGAAATCAGACAATGTATAGCACTTGGCAAGTCAGCTGCAAAGGGCCTCTTTCAAGTGCTGAGGAGCAAAGATGTCTCCTTGATGGCTAAGGTGCACGTGACATAAGCCTTGTTATTTTCAATCACTTCATATGCATGTGAGAGCTGGACAATGAGCAAAGAAGATTAAAGAAATGATTTTGAGATGTGGTGCTGGAGAAGAATGCTGTAAGTGCCATGGACTACTAAAAGAACTAACAAATGTGTCCTGGAGGAGGTGCAGCTGGAATGCTCCTTGGAAGCAAGAATGACCAGACTTTGTCTCACCTACTTTGATCATGTTGTCAGAAGAGACTGTTCTCTGGGGAAGGATGTCATGTGTGGTAAGGTGGAGGGTCGATGAAGGAGGAGAAGGACCTCAGAAGATGAATTGACACAGTGGCTGCCAAAATGGGCTCAAGTATAGCAGGGATCACGGAGCTGGCACTGGACTGAGTGGTGTGCATGGGGTCACTATGAGTTGGAGATGACTCGATGGCAACTTACAACAACAACATCAAGAACATCATCCATGAAGAAAGCAAAAGGTCATTAAAATGACAGGAAAGGAAGATCAAAATGGATATCAGAAGAGACTCTAAAATTTGTCCTTAATAGAGAGGTAGCTAAAGCAAATGGAATAAATTACAAGATAAAAGAGCTGAATAGAAGATTTCAAAGAGCAGTAAGAGAAGTCAAAGTCAATTATTATAATGAAATGTGCAAAGACCTGGAGTTAGAAAACCAAAAGGGAAGAACACACTCATTATTTCTTAAGCTGAAAGAACTGAAGAAATTTAAGCCTCAAGGCAGTGTAGTAAATTACATAGTGTGACTTTCCTAACCATAAGTCTTTGTAAACTCCATTGTGAAATTTGTTGTGAGCAACTGAGTAGGTCCTGATTGTTAAAGTTATCTACCTAGGTATTTCTATTGGGAACAGCACAAAGTAATTTTCTGGGAAGGCTGCTCTCTCCCAGGTGTATAGAATTCTGATGTTGGGATTCATTGGTTCGGCCACTCTGCCAGACTCAAAAGGAACTCTCCTAGAGCCAGAAGGAATCTCTCTCACTGCCAGCTGAGAAACGTGAGAGATACACATTGCTGAGAGGTAGATGCAAGAAACACACGCTGCTGAAACGGAGACTGAGAGAGACTGTCAGCTGAGAGACAACAGGCTGAGAGAGACTGAGGGTGTTCCTCAACTTGAATTATAGCCTGTTGCTTCCCTAATAAAGCCCATAATCTGTGAGTTCTGTGTGCCCACTGCAGTGAATTATCAAACCTAGCAGAGAGGTGGTGGGTGCTGTGGGAAGAACAGTTGGTATCATGACTGGTGAAAGGGCTGGAGGGAGGCAGCATGTTTAGCCTTGCAGGGATAAGCCTTTGGCTACTGATGGTGATTCTATCATTTCTTGTGGGGTTAGAGGAGATCAGAAGAGGTGGACCTCCTGTCCCTTTGGCACTTGAGTTGTAATATTGAAAGATTCAGTCAGCAAAATATTGAATACTGCAAGAAACATAAAAAGAATGTGGAAGAAAAACAGAGTGACTGTACCAAATGGTTGATATTCTTCCATTTCAGGAACTGGCATATGATCAAGAACCAATGGTACTGATGGAAGAAGTTGAAGTTGCACTGAAGGAATTGGAAGAAAACAAGGCTCCAGGAATTGACAGAATACCCATTGAGATGTTTCAACAAACAGATATCACACTGGATGCACTCAGTCAGCTATTCCAAGAACTATGGAAGACAGCTACCTGGTCAGCTGACTGGAAGAGATGCATATTTGTACCCATTCCAAAGAAAGGTGATCCCACACAATGTGGAAATTATCAAACAATGTCATTAGTATCATATGTTAGTAAAATCTTGCTGAAGATAATTCAAAAATGGTTATAGTAGTATTTTGACAGAATTTCAAGAAATGCAAGCTGGATTCAGAAGAGTACATGGAATAAGGGATATCATTACTGTTGTCACATGGATCTTGGCTGAAAGCAAAGGATACTAGAAAGATACTTATGTTTTATTCATTATGCAAAAGAATTCAATCATGAGGATCATAACAAATTATGGATAACATTCAGAAGAATGGAAATTCCAGAGCACTTAATTGGACTCATGAGGAACCTGTACATAGAGCAGGAGGCTGTCATTTGAACAGAACAAGGAGATGCTGCATGGTTTAAAAAAAAAAGAAGAGAGTGTGTCAGGATTGTATCCTTTAACCATACATGCTCAATCTGTATGCTGAGCAAATAATCTGAGAATCTGGACTATAAGAAAAAGAACGTGGCATCAGAATTGGAAGAAGACTCAATAACAGCCTACAATATGCACGTGACACAACTTTGCTTGCTGAAAGTGAGGATGACTTGAAGCCCTTACTGATGAAGATTGAGGAATATGGTCTGCAGTGTGGATTACACCTCAAAATAAAGAAAACAAAAATTCTCACAGCTTGACCAATAAGTTTCACAATAAATGGAGAAAAGATTGAAGTTGTCAAAGACTTCGTATTACTTGGTTCTACAATCAACACCAATGGAAGCAGCAGTCAAGATATCAGACAAAAGACCTCTCTCAAGTGCTGAAGAGCAAAGATGTCTCCTTGAAGACTAATGTGTGCTTGACACAAGCCATGGTATGTTCAATCTCCTCATATGCATGTGAGAGCTGGACAATGAATAAGGAAAACTGAAGAAGAGTTGATGCTTTTGAGTTGTGGTGTTGGCGAAGACTACTGGAAGTATCATGTACTTCCAAAAGAACTAACAAATCTGTCCTGGAAGAAGTGCATCCAGAATGCTCCTTGGAAGTGAGAATGGCCAGTCTTCATCTCACCTACTTTGGTCATGCTGTCAGAAGAGACCATTCCCTAGAGAAGGATATCATGCTTGGTAAAGTGGAGGGTCAACGAAAAAGAAGATGACCCTCAAAAGGATAGAATGAAACAGTGGCTGCAAATATGGGCTTAGGTATAGCAAGGATTGTGAAGCTGGCACATGACTGGTCAGTATTTCATTCTATTGTACATGACATCAGAGATGACATCACCTAACAACAAGAAAAACAACAACATGAGTTGGAAGTGACTCAGTGGCATGTAACAACAGCAACATACTTACTGTTAATTATTTGATAAATTTCTTATTAAAATGTAAGCTCTGTAAGGGTATCCACCAGTCTAATTGATTGACTGTTGTATCCCCAGCACCAGGGACAGTGAATGACTTAGATTAGGTGCACAATAGATATTGAAGAATAAAACTAAATGAAGGAATAAATCCACCAGCTCAGTTCTCTTTGCTGCTATAACTTTGCTATGTTAATATATGCATAAATCTATTATAAACCATACCGTTAGTTTTTCAAAAGTATTATTTTTTAATGAGTATATATTTTTTGCATGAAACTGTTACAATTGCTTTACATATACCAATCCATTTAGCTCTCACACCAACCTAGAGATAGATGTAATTATTGTCACTGTTTCACAGATGTGTGAACTAAGGCATAAATTTGAAAGTAATTATTCAAGATCCCATGCTGGTAAGTATAGAACCAATTATACTAATTTAATGTTCACCAAATGAGTTGGTCACAGGACAAGAATATCTGTTCACCTTGTTTCTAATTATAAATCAACATTTTAACATTGTGAGTTATGCACCAGTCTGTAGAAGACTTCTTTGGTGAGAGTCTGTCCCTGAGACTCAGAATTCTTTTTCATGATATGTGAAGACCAAATCCTTACACTAGCAAAAGAGAACTTTATTGTGTTGATTTTAATAAATTGATGCCAATTTTGGGGGCTTATCTCTGGTGATATAGCTATTTATTAATTTTTTTCCCAAGCTACTGTGTTGTTAGGTGCTATCGAGTCATCTCCAACTCATAGTGACCTCATGTACAGCAGAATGGAAACATTGCCCAGTCCTGTGCCAGCCCCATGATCTTTGCTATACCTGAGCCCATCGTTGCAGCCACTGTGTCAATCCATCTCATTGAGGGACTTCCCTTTTTCCCTGACCCTCCACTTTACCAAACATGATATCCTTCTCCAGGGAATGGTCCCTTCTTACAACATGACCAAAGTAGATGAGACAAAGTTTGGCCATTCTCACTTCCAAGGAGCATTCTAGGTGCATTTCTTCCAGGACGGATTTGTTAGTTCTTTTAGAAGTCCATGGTACTTCCAGCATGCTTCACCAACACCACAAGTCAAAAGCATTGACTATTCTTTGGTCTTCCTTTTTCATTGTCCAGCTCTCACATGCATATGAGGCAATTGAAAACCCCATAGCTTGAGTCAAACGCACCTTACTCTTTGCTCTTCAGCATTTGAACTTCTTTGCTCTTCAGCATTTGAAAGAGGTCCTTTGCAGCAAATTTGCCCACTGCTATATGATGTCTGATATCTTGACTGCTGCTTCCTTTGATGTTGATTGTAGAAGGAAGTAATATGAAGTCTTTGACAACTTCAATCTTTTCTCCATTTATCATGATGCTGCTTATTGGTCCTGTTGTGAGGATTTTTGTTTTCTTTGTATTAAGGTGTGATCCATAGTGCAGACTGTAGTCTTCAATTTTCATCAGTAAGTGTTTCAAGTCCATCCTCACTTTCAGTGAGAAAAATTGTGTCATCTGCATAATGTAGGTTTTTAATGAGTCTTCCTCCAACCCTGATGCCATGTTCTTCTTCATATAGTCCAGCTTCTCAGATTATTTGTTCAGCATACAGATTGAATAAATATGGTGAAAGGACACAACCCTGACTCACTCCCTTCTTGATTTTAAACCATGCAGTGTCTCCTTTTTCTGTTCGAATGACAGCCACCTCATCTATGTACAAGTTCCTTATGAGCACAGTTAAGTGTTTTGTAAATCCCATTCTTCTCAATGTTATCCATAATTTGTTATGATCCAAACAATAGAAAGCTATTGCTTGGTCAATAAAACATAAGTAAACATCTTTCTGGTATATTTTGCTTTGAGCCAAGATCCATCTGACATCAGCAATGATATCTATCCTTCCACATCCTTTTCTGAAACCAACTTGCATTTCTGGTAGTTCTCTGTCAATATACTGCTGCAACCATTTTTGAATTATCTTCAGTAAGATTTTACTACATGCGATATTAATGATATTGTTTGATATTTTCCACATTGTGTGGGATCACCTTTCTTTGGAATGGGCACAAATATGGATCTCTTCCAGTCAGTTGTCCAGGTCTTTCAAATGTTCATTTTTTGAATGTCTTTTAAATTTCCTGGCATAGCCAAGTGAGTGCTTCCAGTTTGGCATCTGTTTATTGAAACACATCAGTGGGAATCCTGTCAATTCCTGAAGCCTTGTTTTTTGCTACTTCCCTCAATGCAGCCTTGACTTCTTCCTTCAATACCATTGGTTCTTGATTACATGCCATCTCCTGAAATAGATGAATATCAATCAATTCTTTATGGTACAGTGACTCTGTGTAATTCTTCTATCTTCTTTTGATATGTCCTGCATCATTCAATATATTGCCCATAGAATCTTTCAACATTGCAACTTGAGGCTTAAATTTCTTCTTTAGTTCCTTCAACTTGAGAAATGCTGAGTGTGTTCTTCCCTTTTGACTTTCCAACTCCATGTCTTTGCACACTTCATTATAATAATTGACCTTGTCCTCTCAAGCTGCCCTTTGAAATTTTCTGTTTAGCTCTTTTATCTTGTCATTTCTTCCATTTGCTTTAGCTGCTCTCTTCATGGGCTCTTCTGACATCCGTTTTTGTCTTCTCTGTCTTTTTAATGACTTTTTGCTTTCTTCATGGATGATGTTCTTGATGTCATCCCAGAATTCCTCTGGTTTCTGGTCACTGGTGTACAATGCATCAAATCTATTCTTTAAATGGTCTCTAAATTCAGGATGGATATCAGAGAGTTCATATTTTGGCTTTTGTGGACTTGTTTTAATTGTCTTCAACTTCAACCTGAACATGCAAATAAGCAGTTGAGGGTCTGTTCCACAATCAGCTCCTGGCCTTGTTTTGGCTGAAGATATTGAGCTTTCCATCACCTCTTGTCACAGATGTAGTGAATCTGATTCCTGTGTACTCCATCTGGCAAAGTCCACTTGTATAGCTACCATTTGTGTTGTTGAGAAAAGGTATTTGTGAAGAATAAGTCATTGGTCTTGCAAAATTCTATCATGCACTCTCCAGCATCATTTCTATCTCTAAGGCCAAAATTTCCAACTACCAGTGATTCTTCTTTGTTCCCAACTTTTCCATTCCAGTCACCAGTGATAATCACCACATCTTGATTGTACGTTCAGTCAATTTCAGACTGCAGAAGTTGTTAAAAATCTTCAATTTCCTCATATTTGGCTTTGGTGTTTGGTTCATAAGTTTGAATAATAGTTGTATTCACTGGTCTTCCTTGTAGGGGTATGGATACTATCCTATCACCAACAGCATTGTACTTCAGGATAGATCTTGAAACATTCTTTGTGATTATGAATGCCATGCCATTTTCCTTCAATTTGTCATTTTTGGTATATATGGTTATTTGTTTCAAAATGGCCAAAACTGGTCCATTTCAGCTCATTAATGGCTAGGATATCAATCTTTATGTATTCCATTTCATTTTTAACAACTTTCAATTTTCCTGTATTCATACTTCATACATTCCATTTTCTGAATATTATTGGATGTTTGCAGCTGTTTCTCTCATATTGTGTTGTGCTACTTCAACAAATGGAGGCCTTGAAAGCTCTGCTTTATCCATATCATTAAGGTAGGCTTTCCTCTGATGAAGCAGCACTTTCCCAGACATGTCTTGAGAGACTTCTGACCTGAAGGGCTCATCTTCTGGCACTGTATTGGAAAATGTTTCAGGGCAATAAAATTTTCCTGTAATATATCAGATAATCTTTCACTGCTATTCATAAGGTTTTCACTGGACAATTCTTTGAGAAGTGGATGGCCTCTTCCTTCTTCAGAGTGTGTGTCAGTCTGGAGGGTCCACCAAAACCATTGGCATCCCAGCTGGCACAGCCTCTATCATCACAGCCACATGCAAGCCACCACAATATGACAAACCAACAGACACATTCTTCTCCCTTAGCTGTTTCAACTGCTCCACTCACTTCCCAGGCTTCCTCCTACCTGTTCCTGCTGTCCCTGTGTGTCACTGCTCCCTGCCATCTTGGGGGCTGTCCCAAGCCTGCCTTACCTGTTCAGGCTGTTGGCCATGTCACTATAACACTCAATATTTTAATATATATGTTTATACAAGTCTGTTTTCTCTACTACTAGAGAAGTATTCCTTACAGGCAGGGTCTGATTCACCTGTATATCATCAGTGTCTTATGCTGAAACAAAGACATATGAATTACTTAATAAATTTCTAATTGAGTGATGATGTAGTGTCTAAGGCATTTGACTAAACCTGGAATGGGAAAATATGAGCAGATAGTCAGCAAGATCAGGATACGGAGCCTGTAAATTCTGTTGAATCCCTCCCATCTGAAGGGATTACTATAAAACCATTATCCCTTCCACCTCAGTTTGATGGGATTAACCCAACTGTTCCTGCTGGGTCATTGCCTGAGG
>NW_006922382.1:159945-170982 GCF_000298275.1 Orycteropus afer afer | reverse complement strand
CACTACGGAAGTAGGATTGCCCAACCTTCCTTCCGAGGAGTGGCTGGTGGGTTTGAACCGCCAGCCATCTGGTTAGCAGGCAAGTGTCGTCCAAGCGAGCCCCAAAAGGTAAACTACAAAATGTGACTAAAGAGGTGGTATGCTACACCCAAAGAGACCTACTTGTTTTTGCTAACATGTACAGACAGAAACCTGGAGAATATATATGGGTATGGCTACTGAGGATGTGAGATAATGGTGCAAGGAAACAATTGACCAACAAAAGATGGTGACCAATACCAGCTCAACCACCTTCAACTGCTCCTTAGGAACAGCTAACAGAGATCTGTGGACACACTCTCATTCTCTTTCACACATCAAACATACATATAGTACCATCACAATGTCTTGGAGACAACAGACATTCACATTACAAACAAAGAAGTAAAATGTGGTAGTAGAATCAAGGAACCATTATACAAACCCTGAAAACATCCCTGAGGGAGAAGCAACACTGAAACTCCTTGACAATGAATTCAAAAGAAATATTTTTGGGTCTCTTCAAGAGATTGAAGGTAAACACTGACAAGATCAAGGAAAATACTGACAAAATTAAGGAAAACATAGACAAAACTCTAGAAGAATTTAGGAAAACAATACAAGAACAAATTGACAAAATAAACAAAAAATAAGAAAATATACTAAAACAAGAAATAGAAATCCAGAAGATTACTACTGAGATTTCAGGAATAAATAACACATTGAAGGGGCAAATGAGTAGAACTGAATCAATGAAAGACAGAATTCATGAGATTGAAGACAAATACCTTGACCTTACTTTGTTAAGGTATCAACCATAAAAAAAGATCAAAACAGAATGTAGAAAGCCTAAGATTCATGTGGGATACCATCAAGAAGAATAACCTACATGGAATCAGAATTCTAGAACAGAGACAAATAAAACCACAGAGAAAACTGTCAAAGGTTTGTTGGAAGAGACTTTCCCTAATATGATAAAAGACGAGAATATATCCATTCAAATAGTTCAATGAACCCCAAACAGGATAGACCCCCCCAAGAGGAAATCTCCAGGACATAACATAATAAAGCTCATCAAAACCAAACCCAAAGAAAGAATCATGAAAGCAGCACAGGAAAAATGAAAAGTTACCTATAAAGGGCAACCAAAGAAGAGCAGTGTTCTGGTTACCTAGTGCTGCTTTGATGAGAATATACCACAAATGGTATGACCTTAATAAAGAGGAGTTTATTCTCTTACAGTTTGGATTCTTTAAGTCTGAGTTCAAAGTGCCAGGCTCTAGGGGCTGGGTGAAAGCCCCTCAACCTTGGGGTTCAGCTCTGCCTCCAGCTCCCAGCCCACTGAAGCTAGAGGCTTTTCTCTACTCAGACAGCTGCTGGTTGATGAGGTTGCAAAGTCCAAGGTTTACAAGTAAAAAGGCACAGTCCCAATGTTACCAAAACACATGGCAGGCCATTAACTCAAGTCCATTGTAAGTACCAAGGTCAGCAAAGCATGGCAGGCTGTCGAACAATGGCATGGCTACCTGCTGGGTCTAAGCATGCCATTAGCTATAGACTATCCCCAAGGCTTCTCTTTATGTATAAGAAACAGACCACATCCCAAAGGCAGCTACTCAGCTGCTTGTGGTAGATCCTACCATGGAGTTGATTGCCAGTCTCATCATGGTGAATAACTACCACCAGCTGCCCAGCCACTCAAGCAGGTCCAGCCAAGTTGACATACAAATTTAACACAAGCACTAAAAAAAAAAAAAAATACAGTCACCAGAAGAAAAGAAATGATGATTCAAGCAGAAATAAATAAAACAGAAAATAGAAAGACAATAGTAAAAATTAAGAAGACTAGAAGTTGTTTATTTGAAAAGATTAATAGAATAGACAAACTATTGGTGAACTTAACATAGGTAAAGAAGAAGAAGCAAATAATACAAATAAGAAATGAAAGGGGTGATGTCACAATAGGACCAACAGAAATAAAAAGCACATAATCAGGATACTATGAAGAACTCTACTCCAACATATTTGAAAACCTAGAAGAAATGGACACATTTCTAGAAACATACTACTTAGCTAAACTAATACAGACTGAAGTAGAAGCTTGAACAGACTCATAACAAAAGAATAAACTGAACAAGTCATAAAAATATTACAAAAAAAGAAGTTCTGGACCAAATGATTTCACTGAAGAATTCTTCTAATCATTCAGAGAAGAGCTGACACTAATCCTACTCAAAATATTCCAGAATATAGAAAAGGATGGAATCCTCCCAAATGCATTTTATGAATCAAACATAACCCTAATGCCAAAACCAGGCAAAGACACCACTAGAAAGGAAAACTACAGACAAATATACTTCATGTATACAGATGCAAAAATCATCAACCAAATCCTAGCCAATAGACCCCAACAAAATATCAAAGTATAATACATCATGACCAAGTGTGATTAATACCAGGTATGCAAGGATGGTTCAACATTAGAAAAACAATCAATGTAATCCATCACATAAGTAAAATAAAGGAAAAGAACCACATGATTATATCAATCCATGTAGAGAAGGCATTTGACAAAAACCAACACTCATCCTGATAAAAACTCTCAGTAAAATAGGAATAATAGGCAAATTCTTCAGCATAATAATAGACATACATGTGAAACCAACTGACATTATTCTCAATGGAGACAGACTGAAACCATTCCCCTTGTGAAGAGGAATCAGACAAGGATGACTTCTATCTGCACTTCTTTTCAACATTGTATTGGAAGTCCTAGACTTGACTGCTAACCAGAAGGCTGGCGGTTCAAACCCACCAGCCACTCCTCGGAAGGAAGGTTGGGCAATCTACTTCTGTAGTGATACTGCCTCGGAAACCCAAGGAGGGGTCGCTATGAGTCGGGGCCGACTCGACGGCACATAACAACAACAACAACAACAGTCAGAGCAATAAAGTAAGAAAGGGAAATCAAAAACATCCAAATTAATAGGGAAGAAATAAAACTATCCCTATTTGCAGATGATATGATCTTATACATATAAAACCTAAGAGATTAAACAAGAAAATTAATGGATCTTATTAAAAGATTTATCACAGTGTCAGGATACAAGATCAACATACAAAAATCAGTTTAATTCTTTACCAGCAAAGAGATTACTGAGAAGGAAATAAGGAAGTCAATACCATTTGCAATAGCTCCCAAAAAGATAAAATATTGGGAATAAATCTTAACAGGGACACAAAAGATCTACACAAAGACTGCTACAAAACACTACTTCAAGAAACTATAAGAGATCTACATAAATGGAAGACCATACCATGCTTGTGGATAGAAAGATTGAACATAGTGAAAATGTCATTATTACCCAAAATAATCTAGACAATGCAATTCTGATCCAGATTCCATCAACATTTTTCAAAGATATGGAAAAATCAATCACTGATTTTATATGGAATGGAAAGAGACCTTGGAAAAGCATTAATAGCAAAGTTCAACAAGACAGTAAATAACAAATCCTGGTGACTACGTGGAGAAATTGGGACTCTCATACACTACTGGTGGGACTATAAAATGATATAAGGAATGTGGAAATTGGTATGGCCATTCTGTAAAGTTGTTGATAGAAATACCATATAGCCCAGCAATCCCATCACTAGATATATATCCTAAAGAAGTGAGAAGCAAGACATGAATAGATATATGTACACTTATGTTCATTGCAGCATTTTTCACAATAGCAAAGAGATGGAAAAAACCTAGGTGCCCATCATCTAAGGAATGGATTAAAAAAACAGTTGTGGTACATACACACAATGAAATACTATGCAACCCTAAAGAATAATGCAGAATCTTGAAAACATCTCATAACGTGGATGAACTTGGAGGACATTATGCTGAGTGAATTAAGTCAATCACAGAAGGGCATATATATAATAGTATTAATCCACTATTGTACAAAGTCAAGGAAAGGTTCATACATAGAAGGAAACTATATTTGCTGGTTACTTAGATAGTTTTTTTTTTTTTTAAAAGCATTTGACTGGTAACCAGAAGGTTGGTGATTCAAACCCACCAGCCATTCCATGGAAGGAAGACTGAGCAATCTACTTCCGTGAAGATTTACCACCTCAGAAACCCAATGGAGGACGTTATGAGTTGGAATTGACTCAATGGCAGTGAGTTTGGTTTTGGTTATTGGTAGTTACCAGGAGTATGAGGGAGGGGGAAGAGGAAAGCTACTGTTTATGTGACATTGAGTTTATGCTAATAGGTGGTAGAATATTTTGGAAAAGGATAGCAATAATGATGGCACAAGATGATAAATGTAATCAAGGTCCCTGAGTTGATTACAATGTGGAAGTTTTTATGTTGGCAAATGTCATTTTATTTATTTATTTATTATTGTGATTTGGGTGAAAGTTCACAAAACAAATTCACTTTTGATACAGCAGTTCATATAAATTTTGTCTCATGACATTGAATGCAATTTCCCACAATGCAACAGCTCTCTTCCCACTTCCTTCCCATAGTTACCTCTTCCCTGTGTCCTTCTCTCCCATGCATTCCTGTCCTCCAAGCTGTCTCCCTGTGCATATACATCCCTTCTATTATTCCATGATAATGGAATAATATCTGTCCAAGGAGTGTCTCTACCTAATGTAAATGGTCAGCTCATATGCCTGTCTTTTGTTCGGCTGGAAGCCACAGGAGTGGATTCAATTCCAGACCTAAAGGGCAGCTAAGGGCCATGGTCTCAGTGGTTCCATCAGACTCTATCAGACCAGCAAACCTGGTCCCCCCTTTTTTTTTTTTATGATTTTGAGTTTTTTTCCACATCGTTCTCCCACTCTATCCAGGATCTCCTACATAGATCCCCCTTCAAGTGGTTGATAGTGGTAGCCGGGCACCATCTAGCTCTTCTGATCTCATAGTCATATGGGCTGAGGATGTCATGGTGTACCTGTCAGTTGGACTGATTTTTTTCCATGTGACTTCGGTTTTCTTCATTCTTCTTTGCTCTGGACAAGGAGAGACCCATGGTTGTCTCTAGATGGACACTTGCAAGCTTTTAAGATCCCAGTCGCTACTCACCAAAGTGGGATGTGGAACAATGTTTTTGTGTAGTACATTATGCCAATTGAGCTTGATATCCCCTGTGACTATTGTCCTAATCTCACAGGTCAAACTACTCACTGCTCTGGTTAGCTGGCTGTGGCCAAGAAGTGACTTCAACTTTTGTCCCTTGTCAGCTCTACTATATACCTCAGAATTCTTAAGAATATACAAACACACTGCTAGAAACACTGTCTGCCAAACCTGCACATGGTCTTGGACACACTCCCCCCTGTATGGACATACCTAATAGTTCAGTCTGTCCACCCATCTATCAACCTGTATATCAATGTTTGCCTTCACTGACAACACAGTACTGTATGTACAAAAGAATTCATCTTTGTTGCTTATACTTCCCGTGCACCTCTCTGTCTCTGCCTCTTCCTCAATGCCACACTTCACCAAAGAGGTTATTCATGTGCCCAAAAAACATATGAAGAAATGCTCACAATCATTAGCTATTAGAGAGATGCAAATCAAAACAACAATGAGATGCCACCTTGCCCCAGCACTAGTAGCAAAGTATTGATCACTTACATTTGGTACATTACCCTTCTCTTCACCCAAATCAATGCTTCACCCAAATCTCTACCTATCTAAAAGTGTTCCCTCCCCTCCACTCCTACCCCTGGTAACCAACAAAGAAAATTTCCTTCCATATATAAACATTTCTTTGTTTTTTATGATAATGGACTAATACAATATTTGTCCTTCTGTGATCGACTCATTTCACTCAGCATAACATCCTCCAAGTTCATCCATGTTATGAGGTGTTTTGCAGATTCTACGTTATTCTTTATGGTTGTATAGTGTTCCATTGTGTGTATGTACCATCATTTGGTTATCCATTCTTCTGTTGATGGGCACCTAGGTTGTTTCCATCTTTTTGCTAGTATAAGTAGTGCTGTGATGAACATGGGTGTGCATATATCTGTTCTTATCCTGGATCTCAATTCTTTAGGATGTATACCAAGTAATGGAATGGCTGGGTCAAATGGTAATTCTAATTCCAACTTTTTAAGGCATCACCATACTGTTTTCCACAGTGTTTGTATCATTTTACAGACCAACCTGCAGTGCATGAGGGTCCCAATATCACTGCATCCTCACCAGCATTTGTTATTTTTTGTCTTGTTGAACTTTGCTACTAGTGCTGGGGCAAGATGTCATCTCCTTGTTGTTTTGATTTGCATCTCTCCGATAGCTAATGGTCATGAGCATTTTTTCATATGTTTGTTGGGCACCTGAATATCTTCTTTGGTGAAGTGTCTATTCCCATCTTCTCCCCATTTTTTAACTGGATAATTTGTCTTTTTGTTACTGAGGTGTTAGATTTTTCTATACATTCTAGAGCTAAGTCCCTTGTCAGATATGTCATTACCGAATATTTTTTTTTCCCAATCTGTAGGTTCTCATTTTACTCTTTTGGAGAAGTCCTTGGAAGCACATAAAAATTTGATTTTGAGAATGTCCCATTCATCTAGTTTATCTTTTGCTGTTTGTGCAGTTTGGGTTATGCTTGATAATCTGTTTATGACATATAACAGGGCTCCTAAATTTGCCCCTAGTTTTTCCTTGAGGAACTTTAGTTTTAGGTTTCACATTTCAGTCTTTGATCCATCTGGAGTTAGTTTTTGTGTATGCTGTGAGGTAGAGATCTTACTTCATTTTTCTGCAAATGAATACCCAGTTTTGCCAGCACCATTTGTTAAACAGATAATCTCTTCCTCATTTAATGGATTTTAGCCCTTTGTCAAAGATCAGCTGACCATCAGTCGATGGATCTATTTCTGGTTTCTCAATTCTATTCCATTTGTCTATGTGTCTGTTGCACAAATACCAGGCATGTTGTTGTACCAATACCAGGCAGTTTTAACTACTGTGGCTGTATAGTAGGTTTTAAGATCTGGGAGTTTGAGACCTCCTACTTTGTTCTTCTTCTATAATGCTTTGTATCCGAGGTCTCTTTCCTTTCCACATAAAGTTAGAGATTAGTCTTTCCACATCCTTAAAGAATGGTGATGAGATCTGCATTGAGATTACATTGAATGTATAGATTGCTTTGTGTAGAATTGACATTTTCACAATGTTCAATCTTCCTATCCATGAGCATGGTATGTTCTTCCATTTATGTAGATATCTTATGGTTTCTTGAAGTAGTCTTTTGTAGTTTTTTTTTGTAAAAGTCTTTTGGGTCCCAGGTAAGATTTATTCCCAAGTATTTTATTTTTTTGGTAACTATTGTAAACAGTGTTGATTTCAATATTTCTTTTTTAGCAATCTCTTTGGTGGTGTAGAGGAACACAACTAATTTTTGTATGTTGATCTTGTATCCTGCCACTATGCTAAACCTCTCAAGTAGTTTCAGTAGATTTTTGACTGAGTCTCTTGGGTTTTCTAGGTATAGGATCGTATCGTCAGCAAATAGGGACAGTTTGAATTCTTCCTTCCCAATTTGGATGCCTTTGATTTCCCTTTCTTGCCTTATTTCCCTGGCTAGGATTTCCAATACAATGTTGAATAGAAGTGGTGATAGAGAGCATCCTTGTCTGGTTCTTGTTCTCGAGGGGAATGGTTTCAGTCTCTCTCCTTTGAGAATAATATTGGCTGTTGGTTTTTCATAGATGCCCTTTACTATGTTGAGGAATGTCCCTTCAATTCTTATTTTGCTGAGAGTTTTGATCAGGAATGGGTGTTGAATTTTATCAAATGCCTTTTCTGCATTGATTGATATGATTATGTGGTGGATGATGTTGATTGTTTTTCTAATGTTGAACCATCCTTGCATAACTGATATGAACCCCACTTGGTCATAATGAATTATTATTATTATTATTATTTTGGATATTTTGTTGGAGTCTATTGGCTAGGATTTTTTGAAGATTTTTGCATCTGTAGGCATGAGAGATATGGGACTGTAGTTTTCTTTTTAAGTTATGTCTTTGCCTGGTTTTGTTATCAAGGTAATGCTTCTTTCATAAGATGAAATGGGGAGGATTACATCCTTTTCCATGTTTTGGAATAGTTTGAGTAGGATTGGTGTCAGTTCTTCTCTGGATGTTTGGTATAATGCTCTGGTGATAACTTGGGGCAGGACTTTATTTTGTTTGCAATACTTTTATGACTTGTTCAATTTCTTCTTTTGTTATGGATCTGTTCAATTTTTCCACCTCAGTCTGTGTTACTTTAGGTAAGAAGTATGTTTCTACAAATCTGCCCATTTCTTCCACATTTTCAAATATATTGGAGTACAGTTCTTTATAGTATCCTGATATTATCCTTTTTTAAATTTCAGTTGGTTCTGTTGTGATTGTTGTCCATTTTGTTTCTTCTTCATGTTATTTGTATTCTCTCCTTTTATTCCTTTGCTAAATTTGCCACTGGCTTGTCAATTTTATTAATCTTTTCAAAAAAAAAAAAACAACTTTTAGTCTTGTTCATTTTTTCTATTATCTTTCCATTTTCTGTTTCATTGATTTCTCCTCAAATCTCTATTATTTCTTTTCTTCTGGTGACTGTAGGCTTTTCTTGCTGTTCTTCTTCTAAGTGTTGGAGATGTTGGTTTAAAATGTTAATTTTGGCTCTTTTATCTTTTTTGATGTATATATTTATTGCTATAACTTGGCCTCTTAGCACTGCTTTTGCTGTGTCCCAAAGATTTTGGTATGTTGTGTTTTCATTCTCATTTGATTCAAGGAATTTTTTTTATTTCATTTGTTTTTCTCTATTACCCAATCATTTCTGAGGAGAACGTTGTTCAATTTCCATGTGTTTACTCTTTTTCTGTTGATCTTCTTTTGTTGATTTCTAATTTGATAGCATTGTGATCTGAGAAGACGCTTTGCAATATTTCAATGTTTTTAAATTTATTAAGGCTTGATTTATAGCCTAACATATGTTCTATCCTGGGGAATGTTCCATGTGCACTGGAAAAGAATGTATACTGTGCTGTTGTTGGGTGAAGTGCTCTGTAGATGTCTATAAGGTCGTTGGTGGATTGTATTGATTAACTCTTGTGCTTGTCTTCTTTTTTATTTTGATGTGAAAGTTTATCATTTTTCTTTGAGGTTACCCTGTGATTTATAATTTTCTCCCCAAGTTTAGAACAGTCCACTCTATCTTACAACTCTCTTAACTTCCTCACCATTTAGAAGTTCTGTAACTATGTTATTTTCCCCTTCTTTTTGGTTTATACTTGTCCTCATTTGCTAGTTGATGTCTCTTGTTCCCTGTTTAAAATCTTATAAGTTTATTTGACTTTGGATACTTCTTTAGCTGTGTTGGTTTCTGGGTTATGTCATCTTATGAATTAATGGTTGGTTATTGTTTGCTATTATTGGTTCTCTGTTCAAAGGATTCCCTTTAGTATTTTCTATAAGGTTGGCCTGGTTTTTAAAAATTCCATTAATTTCTGCTTATCTGGAAGTCTCCAAATCTCACCTTTGTGTTTGAGGGACAATTTTGCTGGATATATAATTCTCGGTTGGAAATTTTTCTTTTTCAGGGTTTTATATATACCATTCCATTCTCTTCTGTCGATTGGGATCCTGTTGTGCTGCCTACAACTGTCTGTGAGCAAACAATCCACCATTCAGCCTGGAGATCTTGGGTTCATCATTCATTGGAGTCAACAGCCAGTATACTGCCTGCCAACCTTGAGGTCCTCAGCCCCTGCAGCTGTGCAAAGGGAACTGGAACAGATCAAGAAGTCAGCTGTAGCAATCTAGGTGAAAAGAAGGAACCCAGGAAACACCCCACAAGCAGCAAGGTGGGATAGCAGGGTGAGGACAGAAAAGGCAAAGAGGACCAGAACAGAGCAAGGAGTCAGCCACAGAGATCCAGGTAAGGGTGGTTGGAGATGTTTCCAACAGCTAAGGGAGACAAACTTGTCTATCAGTTTGTCCTACTGTGGTGATGTGTTCCTGTGAGTCTTGAGGCTGTGCGACTGGTGTTTCAAACCCAGTGGGGTGCACACGGTGCAAGCCCAGTGTGCAGACTGAGACAGACTAGAAAGAAGGAAGAGGCCATCCACTTCACAAAGAAGTGGCCATAGAAAACCTTGTGAACAGCAGAGAAACGCTGTCTGATATATTACTGTGCAACTTTATGAATAGTCTGGAAACATTGTCCAATACAGAGGAGAAAGATGAGTCACTTAGCTTAGAAAACTCTCAAAGTAGGACTGGACAAGAGCTGCATTATTAGAGTAAAATGAACCTTACTCATATGGTTAAGGTAAAGCTTCAAGACCTCCATTTGCTGATATGGCACCACTCAAATTGAGGAGAAACAGTGGCAAACATCCATTAATAATCAGAACATGGAATGTACAGAGTATGAATCTAGGAAAATTGGGAGTTGTCAAAAATGAAGTGGAATGCATAAAGATTGATATCCTAGGCATTAGTGAGCTGAAATGGACTGGTGTTGTCCATTTTGAGTCAGATAACCATATGATCTACTATATCGGGAATGAAAAATTGAAGATGAATGACGTGGCATTCATCATCACAAAGGATGTTTCAAGATCTGCCCTGAAGTACCATGCTGTCAGTGATAGAATAATATCCATACATCTATAAGGAAAACCCATTAATATGACTATTATTCAAATTTATGCACCAACTGCCAAAGCCAAAAATGAAGAAATTGAAGATTTTGATCACCTTCTGCAGTCTGAAATTGACTGAACATGTAATCTGGATGTGTTAATTATCAATGGTGACTGGAATGAAAAAGTTAGAAACAAAGAAGAATCACTGGTAGTTGGAAAATTTGGCCTTGGTGACAGAAATAATGCTGGAACTCACATGGTAGAATTTTGCAAGACCAATGACTTTTTCATTGCAAATACCTTTTTTCAACAACATAAATGGTGGTTGTACACAGCAACTTCACTACATAAA
>NW_006922382.1:144570-159460 GCF_000298275.1 Orycteropus afer afer | reverse complement strand
AAAAAAAACAAAAGAGAAGAACATGCTCGGCGTTTCTCAAGCTGAAAGAATTGAGGAAAAAAGGTAAGCCTCAAGTTGCAATATTGAAAGATTCTATGTGCAAAATATTGAATGATGCAGGAAACATCAAAAGAAGATGGTAGAAATACACATAGTCACAGTACCAAAAAGAACTGGTCTATCTTCATCCATTTCAGGAGGTGGCATATGATCTAGAACCAATGGTACTGAAGGAGGAAGTCGAAACTGCAATGAAGGAATTGGCAAAGAACAAGGCTCTGGGAATTGACAGAATACCCATGAAGATATTTCAAGAAACCGATGTCACACTGGAGTCACTCACTTGGTTATGCCAAGAGATTTGGAAGACAGCTACTTGGCCAACTGATTGGAAAGATCCATATTTGTACCTATCCCCAAAAAGGTGATCCCACAGAATGTGGAAATTATTAAATATCATTAATATTGCACACCAGTAAGATCTTACTGAAGATAATTCAAAAACAGTTGTAGCAGTATATTGACAGAGAACTTCCAGAGGTGCAAGCTGGATTCAAAAGAGGATGTGGAAAAAGGGATATCACAGCTGCTGTCAGATGGATCTTGGCTCAAGTCAAAGAATACCAGAAAGATGTTTACTTGTGTTTTATTGACTATACAAAGCATTTATTGTGTGGATCATGACAAATTATGGATAACATTGAGAAGGGGAATTCCTGAACACTTGATTGTACACATGAGGAACCTGTACCTTGACCAGGAGGCTGTCGTTCAAATGGAACAAGGGACACTGCATGGTTTAAAATCAAGAAGGCAGTGTGTCATGGTTGTATATTTTCCCTATACTTATTCTATCTATATGCTGAGCAAATAATCTGAGAAGCTGGACTATGTGAAGAAAAACATGCCATCAGGATTTGAGGAAGAATTACTAACAACGTGAGATAAGCTGATGATACAACTTGCTTGCTGAAAGTGACAATGAGTTGAGGCATTTACTGATGAAGATTGAAGAACACAATCTGCAGTATGGATTACATCTCAATTAAAAAACAAAAAAATCCTCACAACTGGACCAATAAGCAGCATCATGATAAATGGAGAAAAGATTGTGGTTGTCAAATAATTCACATTGCTTGGTTCTACAATCGACACCAATGGAAGCAGCAGTCAGGACATTAGACGATGTGTAGCAGTGGGCAAGTCAGCTGCGAAGGAACTCTTTCAAGTGCTGAAGAGCAAAGATGTCTCCTTGAGGACTAAGGTGCGCCTGACACAGTCCATGAAATTTTCAATTGCCTCGTATGCATGTGAGAGCTGGACAATGAATAAGGAAGACCAAAGAAGAGTTGATGCTTTTGAGTTGTGGTGCTGGCAAAGAATGCTGAAAGTACTGTGGACTGCTAAAAGAACTAACAGATCTGTCCTGGAGGAAGTGCAGCTGGAATGCTCCTTGGAAACGAGGATGGCCAGACTTCGTCTCACCTACTTTGATCATGTTGTCAGAGGGCACCATTCTCTGGAGAAGGATGTCATGCTTGGTAAGACGGAGGGTCGACTAAAGAGGGGAAGGCCTTTGACGAGATAGATTGAAATGGTCTGTGACAATGGGCTCAAGTATAGCAAGGATCATGGAGCTGGCGTGGGATCGGGCAGTGTTTCGTTCTGCTGTGCATGGGGTTGCTATGAGTTGGAAACGACTCAGTGGCACCTAACTACAGCAACAACAACATTCCATTGCCTTCTCACTTACATGGTTTCTGCTGAGAAACCAGAGCTTTTTTTATTTGTTGTGCTCTGTAAGTAACTTTTCATTTTTCCCATGCTGCTTTCAGGATTCTTTCTTTGGCTTTGGTTTTGGTGAGTTTGATGATATGTCTTGGTGATTTTCTTTTGGGTCTATCCTGTTTGGGGTTCATTGGACTCCTGAATAGGTATGGTGCCATCTTTCATCCTATCAGAGAAGTTCTCTTCCAAGAAATCTTGGACAGTTTTCTCAGTGCCGTTCTTTATCTCTTCTTGTTCTGGAATTCTGAATACACATAGATTATTCATTTTGATGACATCCCACATGAAACTTAAGCTTTCTTCATGTTGTTTTGATTTTTTTTTCTGATTGACCCCTTTCCAAAAAAATATACAAGTATTTGTCTTCAATCTCATCCATTCTGTCTTCTATTGATTAGATTCTACTCCTTTTTCCTTTCAATGTGTTATCTATCTCTGAATATGTTGTATTGATCTCCTGAATTTCTATTTGTAGATTCTGTATAATTTCTAATTTTTCATTTATTTTTTAATTTTGTTCTTGTATTTTCTTCCAAAGTTGTTCTAGTGTTTTGTCTGTGTTTTCCTTAATCTTGTGTTTTCCTTGATCTGTCTCTCAATGCAATCCTTTGAAGATACCTAAATATACTTTCTTTGAATTCCTTATCAGGGAGTGCCAATACTGCTTCTTCCTCAGGGATGTATTCTGGGTCTCTATCCTGCCACCTTGTTTCTACCACTTTACCTTGCTTCTTTGTGTGGACTGTGATGATCTGTTATCTCCAAGATGTTGTGACATTGTTGTATTTATATCTTTGTTGTTAGATGCTTGTGAAGGCAGCTAAAGGTAGGTCAGGCTCTTCTTGGTTGTTGTTTATCATTGGCCAATTGGTGGAGAAGGAAGTGGTGGCTCTCACTCAGCAAGTGGAGTTGTAGGAGGTGCAGGTGTGGTTGCAGCATATTGGCACTGTTGCTGTCTCCCACTCAGTTAGAAAAAAATAATAATAAAAAATAAACCATCAAAAAAGTAAAAGCAATCAGACAAAAAATACACCACCTACACACACAGGAACAATCACCAAAAAGAGAAAAAGAAAAGAAAAAAACAAACCTCGCAATATCTTGGGAGGGGGCA
Organism: Orycteropus afer afer; assembly: GCF_000298275.1. Classification (NCBI taxonomy): domain Eukaryota; kingdom Metazoa; phylum Chordata; class Mammalia; order Tubulidentata; family Orycteropodidae; genus Orycteropus; species Orycteropus afer. Next base: position 156,558 of record NW_006922382.1, on the reverse strand, counting down.
ATAAGAGAAAAGATGTAGAGTAGGAAAATAATGAAGAAATAAATAGGAAAAATGCAAAAAGAAAAACAAGGAATGGGGTTAATCACAAGGAAAATAAATAAATAAATAAAAAGGTCACCAGAAACAGGGAAGAGAGAAAAAGCTGAAAACTAGAACCTGGGAAGGGAAGAATAAAGAATAATAATAAAAAGGATGAAATAATAATAACAATAATTTTAAAACAGAGAAAAACAAACAAACTAAAAAAAAAAAAAAAATCTGGGCAGGGCTGGACAGGGTACTCAGGCTCTGTCGGAGCACAAAGACTTGGATGGAATTCTTGCCAGCCCAGAAGGTGGGTGGGAGCCAGGGATGGCCACACCTCTCTTCACCAAAAGGGTGTGGGATATAAGTGTAACAAGGGGAATATCACACCTTTCCAGTCATTCATGCCTAGAATGTCCTTGCAGTTTCCAGCAAGTGTAGCCTATTCTTAGGTCCCTGGAATCTGAGAGAATCTCACTGCTTTAACTATCCAAAATTGTCTAACTGCTTGTAAACATTCAAAATGGCTGCACCCTCCAGACAGGCAAAAGTCCACAGCTCAACCCATCTCTCTTTTCGCTGCTTCCCATTTTATTCAGCAGCCACCAGTGCAGTCCTCTGTGACAATTTTTAGTTCAATTCTTACGTTCTAACACCACTTGGCAATATCCAGCTGTCCATGCTGTCAGGATCGCTGACAGACCACAGCTCCATTTCTCTCCTTTTTTGGTGTTTCCGTGCAGGTTCTTCTACTAGTTGGAAATCAGTCCACTTCTGTATCCTTTATTGAAAAGCTCAGGGCTCCAGGATTTATCTTCTGTGTCTGTATTAATCGGTTCCCTTTTTCTTTGTTGAAGAGGAACTGTGTAGTTTGTCTGCCTATTCTGCCAACTTACTGGAACTTCAGTTATACCATATTTTTAAAGCAAGAATATCACAGAAATGAAATATATACATAAAGTAGAATATGTTTTCAAAAGTATGCATTAAATTTCCTTCCTTTTGGGAGATATTGGTAAAATTGTCTTACAACTAACAGTATTATTATTATTATAAATAAATTATGATTTGGATGACAATTTACAGAGCAAATTGGTTTTCCATTCAACCATCCATACACATTCTGTGTTGTGACATTCACTACAATCCCCACAATGCAACCCATACTTGCCATGCCATTTGTCCTTCCTTACCATCCCTCCACATCTTCCTGGTTTGTCCTTGGTAAAGGTTAGCCTCTTTATTTCATATTGTTGATTGATGTAATAAGTTCATATTCTCTGGGTATTACTGTTCACCTTTAAAAAAAAAAAAAAAAACACTCACTGCCATCTAGTTGGATTCAACTCATAGCAACCCCTCCTTGGGTTTCCAAAGTGATATCTCTATGGAAGTAGATTGCCCAACCCTCCTTCCAAGGAGGGGCTCATCGGGTTGAAACACCAGCCTTCTGGTTATTAGTCAAATGCCACAGGCACTATGCCACCAGAGCTCCCACTTTTCACCTTATAGGTCTATTATTTGGCTGAAAGTTGAGCCGTGGGGATTGAGTCCAGTTCTTGGTTTGAATTGTGTTTAAGGGCCATGACCTCGAAGTTGTACCAGGCTTCATCAGACCAGTAAGCCTGGTCTTCTTAGTGATGTTGAGCTTTCTTTTACTTTTCTCTCCCATTTTATCTGGGACTTCCTATTGTGATCCCTTTTAGAATGGTTAGTAGTGGTAGCCAGTGGTCTCAGGGTGTGGAGGTAAGGATTCACATGGTCCATAAGTCTTTTTATTCTGGTTACCTAGTGCTGCTCTGACAAGAATATACCACAAATGGGATGGCTTTAATAAACAGGAATTTATTCTTTTACAGTTTGGAGGCTTTAAGTCCAATCTCAAAGTGCCAGACTTCAGGGGCTGGGTAAAAGCCCCTCAACCTTGGGCTTCAGCTCTGCCTCCTGCTTCCAGCCCACTGAATCTGGAGACTTTTTTTTCACTCAGACAGCTGCAGGCCACTGAGGTGGACAAACCAAGTTTGACAAACCCAAGTTCAACAAGTGAAAAGGCACAGTCCCAATGTCACCAAACAACACGGCAGGCCATTGATTCAAGTCCATTGAAAGTCCCAAGGTCTGCAGAGCATGTCAGGCGGCTGAATGATGACACTGCTACATGCATGGTTCAAGCGTGACATAAGGTAGAGACCATTCCCAAAGCTGCTTCTTATATATGGGAAGCAGACCACATCCCTAAAGCGACTACTCAGCTGCTTGTGGTAGATCCAACCATGGAGTTGATTGCCAGTCTCATCATGGGAAATAACTACCACCAGCTTCCCAGCCACTCAACCAGGCCCAGCCAAGTTGACACACAAACTTAACTACTACACCTTTGTATTAATTAATTGCTTGGATCTTTGATTTTCTTAATTCTTCTTTTCTTCAGACAAGGAAAGACAAATAGTTACACCCTAGGTGTCCACATACAAGCTGTCTTTTTGGACTATGTTATGCCAATTGACCTTAGTGTACCCTGAGACTATGGTCCTGAGCCCCTATTCTCAATAAATCATTCCTTCAAGGAGTTAGATTATAAATAAAAGTTTTCATAGCTTTCCCCCTGTATGCTCTACTACATCCATGGATACATTTTCAGCACATATAAATACATAAATAGAGACATCTTATGTCAAATCTATATGTATTCATGAGTGCAGTTCCACTCACCTTCCCACCCCTGCTCTGCTTGAGTGTCTATGTATCCACTCATAGATCACTGTTACTACGTTGTTACAGGATTGTGTATGTACTAGGATTCACTTTTATTGCCTTTAACTCTTGTGCTCCTCCTTGTGTCTTTCACTGCCTTGATCATTTTTTACTGACTTCTTCCTTATTGTACACTGCCTTTCCTATCACTCAAGTTAATACATGTCTACCCGGTAGTTAGAAACTCTGGTGGCATAGTGCCTAAGGCATTTCACTGCTAACCAGAAGGCTGGTCAATCAAACCCACCAGCCACTCCTTAGAAGAAAGATTGGGCAATCTACTTTCATAGAGATACCACCTCAGAAATCCAAGGAGAGGTCACTATGAGTTGGAACCAACTCAATAGCAGTGAGTTTGGTTTTTGGTTTTACCCTCTAGTTAGTGATTTACTCTCCCTGCCCCTCCCACCCCTGGTAACTTTCAAATAATGATTCTTTCTGTATATAAGCCTTCTTTTGACTTTATACATTAGTGGTCTCATACAATATTTGTCCTTTTGTGATTGACTAATTTCAGTGAGCATATTGTTAATCTGTGTTATGTGGTGTTTTGCAGATTCACTGTTGTTCTTTAACATCGTGTAGATTTCCATTATGTCTATGTATCATTGTTTGTTTACCCATTCATCCATTGATAGGCACTTAAGTTGTTTCCATCTTTTTGGTATTGTAAATAATGCTGTGATGAACATGGGTGTGCACATATCTGTTCATGTCACAGCTCTTATTTCTCTAGGCTATATACTTAGTAGTGAGATTGCTGGATCATATGGTATTTCTTTTTCCAGCTTCTTAAGGAGGCACCATATGACCACAGTGGTTGTAAAATTTTACAATCTCATCAGCAACGTATGAGTGTTCCAGGCTCTCCACACCCTCACCAGCATTTGTTGTTGTTTCTGTTTTTTTTTTTGTTTTGTTTTCTGAACTTTGCTATTAGTACTAGGATGAGATGATCTCATATTTTTTGTTTGTTTGTTTTCAATTTTTTAAAAAATTTTCTTCTCTCTGGTGACTAATGATCAAGAACATTCTTTCATGTGTTTGTTAGCTGCTTAAATGTCTTCTCTGGTGAATTGTTATGTTCATGTCTTCTTCCCATTTTTAAATTGAACTTCTTGTCTTTTTGTTGTTGAAGTATTGAAGTTTTCTAATTTTAGAGATTAGTCCCTTAGTCAATATGTCTTTGCAAAAAAAAAAAAAAAAAAAAAAAAAAAATTCCCAATTGGTAGGTTCTGTTTTTATTCTTTTGGGAAAATGTGTAGATGCATATAAATGTTTAATTTTCAGGAGGTCCCAGTCACCTAGTTTGTCTTCTACATTTTGTGAATTTTGTTATTCTTGATTGTGTACTTATACCATGTATTAAGGCCCTTAAGTTCACCCCTACATTTTCTTTTATTATCTTTATGGTTTGTTACTCTGCACTTAGGTCTTTGATCTATTTTGAATTACTTTTTGTATATGGATGAAACATAGATCCTGTTTCATTTTTTCTGCAAATGATATATAGTTTTACCAGTGCAATTTGTTAAAGAGAATATCACTTCCTCCTATTTAACTTTTAGTCCCTTGTCAAAAATCAGCTTTCCATAGTGACTAAATTTACTTCTGGGTTCTAAATTCTTTCCATTGGTTTATGTGTCTGCCATTATACCAACACCAAACTGTTTTGACTACTGTGTCTGTATAGTAGATTTTGAGATGGGGGAATGTGAGATCTCTTACTTTGTTTTTCTTCTTTATTAGTACTTTTCTTATCCAGAATCTCTTTCTTTTCCATATATGTTGTTGTTGTTATGTGCTGTTGAGTCAGACCCAACTCATAGTGACCCCTCCTTGGGTTTCCGAGGCAGTATCACTATAAAAGCAGATCACCCCATCTTCCTTCCGAGGAGTGGTTGGTGGGTTTGAACCGCCAGCCTTCTGATTAGCAGTCAAGTGCCTTAGGCACTACGCTACCAGAGCTCCCTTTCCATATATAGTTGGTAATAAGTTTTCCCATCTCTTTAAAGAATGATAATTGGATATGGATATGGATTGTAATGTATCTGTAGATTGCTGTGGGTAGTATTGTCATTTTTACAATGTTAAATCTTCTTATCCATAAGCATGGTATATTCTTCCATTTATGTAGGTCTCTTGATTTCTTGTACAAGTGTTTTGTAGTTTTCTTTGTATGCATATTTTGAGTCTCTGGTTAGATTTATTAGTAATTACTTCATCTTTTGGGAGTTTTTTTTGGGTTTTGTATTGTAAAATCTTCACAAATGGACCAATAGGCAACAGTATGATAAAAGGAGACAATATTAAACTTGTCAGGTATTTCATTTTACTTGGATCAATAATTACCACCCATAGAAGCAGCAGTCTAGAAATCAGACATCGTATTGCATTGGGCAAATCTGCTGCAAAAAACCTCTTTAAAATGTTAAGGAGCAAAGATGTCACTTTGAAACCCAAAGCATACCTAATCTAAGCATGGTATTTTCAATTGCCTCATATACATGCAAAAGCTGGACAATTAATAAGGAAGACAAGAAGAGTTGATGCCTTTGAATTGTGGTGTTGGTTAAGAATATTGAAAATAGGTTGATCAAAATGGAGTCTCATCAGTAATCATCACACTATTTCCCTCTAACATCTTAGTGCTTGAAGAACTAGGTACAGCAGTTTGAATTAAGGATTTTGGTGCTCTGAACAGCTCACTGAATCAGAGTGTACCAAACACAGAAGACTAGAATTAGAGGAAAGGCATAGGGAAAGAATTTAAGGAAGATCTACCAGGTGGAGGGCAGCCAGGCAGCTGAGAGAGGCCATTGGAAACTTCCCTGAGGGAGTCACTGACTGGTGGGCAAGGGTGGCCACCTGAGGTCTCCATGGGCCAAGGAAGAAGACACCTTATATCAGCATACCAGCAACCACACCAACATACCAGCAAACACCCCAAGGATCTACCTTCAGCACCTGATTTTATTGGTAATTTGGGCCGGTTAGGTGCAGATGGGCATGGGCAGCACCACTGAAACCTAAGTGGAGAGCTCATTGGTACTCCAGGAGGGTGAGCTAGCTCCCCCCTCAGCGGGTCATTGAGTGGGCTTGGGTCAGATTGGGATGCATTGAGAGGTCTGTGCTTGTCTTTGTCTCTATATTGGGACCACAGATTACTAGCAGGCACTCTGCCGACTCCAGCTCAGCTGAAATTGCGGACATCTTTGGTGCCACCGGTGAGTGGTATCACAAACTCCCAAGCCATTCACAGTCTGGGCAGATTGGACTGGTGCTGCAGGCAGATGGGGTGGAGAGATATGAATCTATGGCCGAGTGCACATGCGGGAATTTGCCTTGGATTGGTTTTTGGTGCTGAGGGACCTCAGAAGTGGGGTCTTTGAGTGTGTCAGAGCCTGGAGGAAAGTGGCAACACCCTAACAACAGGAATCTTTCCTGAAATTGAGCTGCAGGCTTGTAAATAACAGTACCACATCATCAGTAGCAGTGTGCTCAAAGCCCTAGAAACCGACCCTAGCAACACCAAACTCCGTCTTCTGCTCCCACCTTCTCTGCCAATAACTTCACTTATTCAATAGAAGAAACCATATTCAGCCAATTACCATAAAACCTCCTGGTTCAAACTCTAAACCCTCTTTATGACAAACAGAAACACATATCCACATTACACACAGTAATTCCACCATCACAAAGAAAACTGCAGAGTGACCCAGCATACCTGAATCAATAATAAAATAAAATACACCAGCTTCATATTTTCAAAATATTAAACCATAAAACCAAGAAAAAACAAATCAACACATAACCAGCAGTTAAAGACAACCTCAAAATGTCTAGGAAACAATGGGCAACCTGAAATCAAACAAACAAACAAAAAAAAACAGGACAAGGTGTTAGAAGCAATACATGGAGGAAGAGGAGGCAATAGAATTATCTGAGAAGGAATTTAGAAGATATGTTTATAGAGCTATATAAAAGCCTAAGGAAACCCCAAACAGAAACAAGGAGAACACAGACAGTTCCCTGGAGGAACTCAGGAAAATGATTGAGGAACAGAATATTAAGATTAATGCACAGTCAGAACTCATACAAAAACAGCAGTTAGAAATGCAGAAGATGTCTATTGATGTGTGAACCATGAGGACTAAAATGACAGAACTACACAACACAGTAGAAGCTCAAAAGAGTAAATTAGAACTGGCTGAAGAACGCATATCCCAACTAGAAGACAAATCCCTGGACACTAGCCTGTATGTAGAAAAATCAGAATAAAGATTTAAGTGAAATGAAGAGAGCTTAAGGATTATATGTGATGACATGAGATGAAATAATATAAGACTCATTGGAATTCCAGAACAAGAGGCGAAAAAGACCACTGAGAAAATTGTGGAAGACCTGTGCAGAAAACTCACCCCATATCATGAAGGAAGAAAAGATATTTGTCCAAGAAGCTCATAGAACCCTACACAGGATAGATTCCAAAAGAAAAACAACGAGGCATATTATAATCAAACTTTCCAAAACCAAAGACAAAGAAAAAATTTTGAGAGCTGCACGGGAAAAAAGAAGTATTACTTACAATAATCAAATAGAAACTGTGCAGGTAAAGAAGGCAATGGCATAGCATATATAAAACTCTGAAGGAGAAAGCATACAACCAAGAATCCTATATCCAGCCAAGTTATCCATCATATATGAGGGTGAAATCAAGCCATTCTCAGATAAACAGAAATTAAGAGACTTCGTGAAAACCAGACCAACCCTGCAAGAAATGCTTAAGGAAGTCCTGCCAATAGAGAACCCACAAATGAGATCAGCAAAACCAGGATATGTGACATCAACTCTAAAACCAAATCAGAAATACTCATAATAAGACCATAAAACATTCTACTTTAAAAACCAAGGAACTCAAGGAGCACACAACAACAACTAACCTATCAGAGGGAATAATACTTCTAGGTACAGACCCTCAAATGGAGAGGAAAATATAATGATGTCTTTGCAGCAAACACTGTTCTAAAAATGTAGAGACAATATATTCCAAGGTAACCACAGAGAAGAGTAACAATTTTTCTAAGAAAATCCAGAAGGAAGGAAAACATATGGGCTTAATAAACACAAAACCAACTATAAAGAAGAAAAGGGAGAAAGCATTAGCCAAAAAACTGAACTTAGCACAGAAATATACATGGACCAAGGAATCACCATCATTCCCATGACAAAAAACCATAACAGAATGACACCAATCAACTCATAGCTATCACTAATTACACTCAATGTGAATGGACTAAATGCACCTATCAAGAGAAAGAGAGTGGCAAACTGGATAAGAATAGAAGACCCATCTATATGCTGCCTACAAGAGACACACCTTAGACACAAAGATAAAAACAAATTAAGAGTTAAAGGATGGAAAAGAATATACTCAGCCAATGGAAACCAAAAAAGGGTAGGGGTAGCAATTATTATTTCAAAAAGATACATACCTCACCCCAAAATAGACATTAAGGCAAAAAACATCTTAAGAGACAAGGATGGGCATTATATGATGCTGAAAGGGTCAATCGACAAAGAAAATGTTACAATTATAAATATTTATGCACCCAATGAAAGTGCTCCAAAATACATGGAGCAAATATTAACTGAATTAAAAGGAATGACAGACAACTCTAATTAGTAGTAGGAGACTTTAACATACCACTTTCAAGGAGAGACAGGTCAACGGGAAAAAAATTAACAAAGACACAGAAGAACTCAACAATAAATTCAACCAACTGGAACTAATAGACATATACAGAGCACTTCACCCAACAAAAACACAATTCACATTCTTTTCCAGTGCACATGGATCCTTCTCCAGAATAGACCATATGCTAGGACATAAAACAAGCCTCAATAAATTCAAAAGCATTGAAATACTGTAAAACATCTTTTCTGACCACAATGCTATAAAACTAGAAATTAATAATAGGAAGAGCAAGGAAAAGGCATCAAACATATGGAAGCTGAACAACTCTGTACTTAAAAACTATTGGGTTACAGAACAGATAAAAACTGAAATAAAAAAAATTCCTAGAAACTAGAATGAAGATACATCCTACCAAAACCTATGGGAAACAGCAAAAGCAGTACTCAGAGGACAGTTTATAGCAATAAATGCATACATCAAAAAAGAGGAAAGAAACAAAATCAACACTCTAACTTATCAGTTACAACAACTAGAAATAGAACAACAAAAGGGTCCTACAATATCTAGAAGCAAGGAAATAATAAAGATCAGAGCAGAAATAAATGAAATAAACAAAAAAAAAACATTGAGGAAATCAACAAAACAAAGAGCTGGTTCTTTGAAAAGATTGATAATATCGATAAAACATTGGCATACCTAACGAAAGAAAGAAAAGGAGAAGACCCAAATCACAAGAACTGTAAACAAAAACAGTGTCATCATGACAGAACCAACTGAAAAAAAATAAATAAATACTGAGAGAATATTCTGAAAAACTGTACATCAATAGATTTGAGAACCTAGAAGAGATGGACAAGTTTCTAGAATCACAAGACCTACCTAAATTATCCCACTCAGAAATAGAAAACTTGAACAGACAGATAACAAGGGAAGAAATTGAAGAGGTCATAAAAAAACTTCCCACAAAGAAAAGCCCTGGCCCTGATGGCTTCACTGGAGAATTCTGTCAAATATTCAGAGAAGAGTTGACACTATGCTACTCGAGCTATTCCAGAACATAGAAAAAGATGGAGTACTCCCAAACTCATTTCATGAAGCAAGCATAACACTAATACCCAAACCAGGGAATGACAACACTAGAAAGGAAAAATTCAGACCAATATCACTCATGAACATAGATACAAAAATCTTTAGCAAAATCCTGGTCAACAGGATCCAACAACATATCAAAAAAAATTAATACATCCAGACCAAGTGGGATTCATATCAGGTTTGCAAGGGTGGTTCAACATCAGAAAATCAATCAATGTAATCCATCACGTAAACAAAACAAAGGAAAAGGATCATATGATCATATTAATTGATGCAGAAAAGGCATTTGATAAAATCGAATATCCATTCCTGTTTAAAAATCTCAGCAAAATAGGGATAGAAGGGAAATTCCTCAACATAATAAAGGGTATATATGCAAAGCCACTCCTTGGAAGGAAGATGGGGCAATCTACTTTGGTAGTGATACTGCATTGGAAACCCAACGAGTCAGGTCTGACTCGACGGCACATAGCAACAACAACATGCAAAGCCAACAGCCAACATCATTATTGATGGTGAAAGACTCAAATCATTCCCCTTATGAATGGGAACCAGAGAGGGATGCCCTCTATCACCATTTCTATTTAACATTGTATTGAAAGTCCTGGCCAGGGCAATAAGGAAAGAAAGAGAAACAAAAGGCATACATACTGGCAAAGAGGAATTGCAGATGCTATGATCCTATACCTCTGGTAGCATAGTGGCTAAAGCACTTGACTGCTAACCAGAAGGCTGGCGGTTCAAACCCACCAGCCACTCCTCGGAAGGAAGGTTGGGCAATCCTACTTCCGTAGTGATACTGCCTCGGAAACCCAAGGAGGGGTCGCTATGAGTCGGGGCCGACTCGACGGCACATAACAACAACAACAACAACATGATCCTATACATAGAAAATGCAAGGGACTCAATAAAAAAGACTACTGGAGCTAATAGAGAGGTTCAACAAAGTGGCAGGATACAAGATCAACATACAAAAATCAATTAGATTTCTCTACACCAGCAATGACTCCTCTGATAAAGAAATAAGAGAAACCATACCATTCATTATAGCTATGAAAAAGATAAAATATCTAGGAATATACCTCACCAGAGACACAAAAGACCTATACAGAGAAAACTATAAAACACTGCTATAAGAGACAACCAGGGTAGTGCATAAATGGAAGAAACAGCCTTGTTCATGGATAGGTAGACTAAACATTGTGAAAATGTCAATACTACCTAAAGCAATCTTTACATTTAATGCAATCCTGATCCAGATTTCAACAAATTTTTTTAAGGACATGACATGGAAAAACTAATTACTAATTTCATATGGAAAGAAAAGAGACCTCGAATAAGCAGAGCACTTCTCAAGAAGAAAAACAAAGTGGGAAGTCTCACACTTCCAGATCTTAAGAACTACTATATAGCCACAGTAGTCAAAACAGCAATGGTACTGGTACAATGATAGACAGACCAATGGAACAGTATCAAAAGTTCAGACATAGACCCATCCATCTATGGACAACTGATCTTTGACAAAGACCCAAAGCCCATTAAATGGGGAAGAGATAGCTCTTTAACAGATGGTGCTGGCAAAACTGGATATCCACCTGTAGAAAAATGAAACAAGACCCATACCTCACCCCATACACAAAAACAAACTCACGCTGGATCAATGACTTAAATGTAAAACCCAAAACTATAAAGTTCATCAAAGATAAAATAGGGACAAATCTAGGACCCCTAATTTGTGGCATAAATAGACTGTCAAGCATAACCCAGAAAATGTAGGAGATAGAAGAGAAGCTAGATGACTGGGACCTTTTAAAAATTAAATTCTTGTGCGCCTCGAAAGATTTTGTCAAAAGGGTAAAAAGAGATCCTACAGATTGGAAGAAAATATTTGCCTATGACATATCTGACAAAGGACTTATCTCTAAAATCTACAGAAAACTTCAACACCTCAACACCAAAAAGACAAATAACCCAATTCACAAATGGACAAAAGATTTGAACAGACACTTCACCAAAAAATATATACAAGCAGCCAACAAACACATGAGAAATTGCTCACAATCATTAATCATTAGAGAGAGGCAAATCAAAACAACAATGAGGTATCATCTCACCCCAGCAATGATAGCAAAGTTCAACAGATCAGTTAGTTACAAATGCTGGCCAGGTTGTGGAGAGATTGGAATTCTTGTGAACTGCTGGTGAGATTGTAAAATGGTACAACCATTGTGGTAAATGGTATGGTGTTTCCTTAAAAAACTGAAAATAGAAGTACCATTTGACCCAGCAATTCCATTGTTGTTGTTGTTAAGTGCCGTCAAGTCGTTTCCGACTCATAGCGACCCCATGCACAGCAGAATGAAACACTGCCCGATCCCGCGCCAGCCCCACAATCCCTGATATACTTGAGCCCATCATCG
>NW_006922382.1:142128-142765 GCF_000298275.1 Orycteropus afer afer | reverse complement strand
AGGGTTTGCTTGGAAAAGGAAACTCACCTAGTAGGTTACCTGGGAGGGGAGGGAATGGGAGGGATTAATTTAGGGCTAGTTGGGGCTTACATGCTTACATGGGTAGGGGGAGGGATATACGGGAAGTATATATGACCACCATGATAACATTGGGAAATGAGAGGACACTGAACTGTGCACATAATAGGTAGACGACAGATGCTAAAACCAACTAATGTGTCCACAATACCACATTGCCATTAACACCAAACATTAGGCTATACAGATAAACACATAAACTCCTGAGATGATTAGACAGGGTTCAGTGAATAGAGGTATACTCTAGACCAAGGATAGACTCAGCTGAGGCTACAGACACCAGTGATACAAAATACTGGCAGTCCTTACAGAAACAATAGAAGACAGACACAGAGTAATCCCTCACAGACATCCCGATGCTATGGGAGAGAGATCCAATAGATCTACTACCTCAGGACCATAGTACTGGGGGACACCAGACTCAATTGGCACAACAAAATAATAAAAGTGTTGCTCCACATCCTACATTGGTGAGTAGCGACTGGGGTCTTAAAAGCTTTCAAGCAGCCATCTAAGATGTAGCTAATGGTCTCCTAGCATCGGACGTGAAGAACGCAAA
>NW_006922382.1:119042-142028 GCF_000298275.1 Orycteropus afer afer | reverse complement strand
ATGGTGCCCGGCTACCAATGCCAATCACTCAGGAAAGGATCAAATCTGGAGATCCTGGATAGAGTGGGAGGGAAAACGTGGAACAAAATCCAAAAACTCAATAATGACCAGAATTACTGGTCAGATGAAATCTGGTGAGACTCCCAATACTATGGCCCTGAAATACATTCGGCACCTGAAATAAAACTCCCCCCCAGGGGCAGACTCTCAGCCCAATAGTTAACAAGATGTACACACAGACTACTCAACCAGGGATGCACACCCACTCACTCAATGGTAATACATCCCTTACAGCAATAGACCATGGGACACCAGAGGACCAACATTCAATCTGAGGAAATGCAGGACAAACAGGAGTGCATAATTATGAGGGGCACAGGGGGAGGGTTTCAGGGTAGGGAGGGGAGGAGACTGGGTTAGGGTTGGGCGTGGCGAATGGGGAATGAAACTAAATGTATGTGTGATGCTGAATGTAAAACAAGCTCTTAAAATAATAATAATAATAATAAAAGAATACTGCAATATAATGCATAACCAGAAGAATGAACAAATGTGTCTTGAATGAAATACAACTGGAATGATCCTTTGAAGTGAAAATTGCCAGAATTCGTCTCACCTACTTTGGTCATGTTGTCAGAAGGAACCAGTCCCTGGAGAAGGGTATCATGCTTGTTAAAGTAGAGGGTCAATGAAAAAGGGGAAACCTTCAATGAGATGGATTGATACAGTGGCTAGAGCAATGGGCTCAACCATACCAAGGATTGTGAGGATGGTAAGGACCTGGCAGTGTTTTGTTCTGCTGTGCACAGGGTCACTATGAGTGGGAGCCAACTTGATGGCAGCTAACCACACCATTGTAAATGATACTGTTTTCCTGATTTTCTTTTTAGAATTATTTTTGTTAGTCTAGAGAAATACCTATTTTACTGAGTATTTTATTATTAAGAATGGGTGCTGAACTTTGTCATAGGTTTTTTCTGCATTAATTGATATGATGATATGGTTCTATTCCTTTATTTTATTTATGTAGTGGGTTACATTGATTATTTTTCTAATGTATCATCCCTTGCATATCTGATATGAATATCAATTTGTCATGATGTATCATATAGATAGATAGATAGATAGATATGTTGGATTCTATTGACTAATTTTTTTGGGGGGGGGGAATTTTTGCATCAATGTTCATAAGGGATCTTGGTCTGTAATTTTCTTTTTCACTGAAGTCTTTGCCTTGTTTTGGTATCAGGATTATGCTTGCTTCATAGAATGAGTTTGGGAATATTCTGACCTTTTCTATGGTCTGTTATAGTTTGTTGTTGTTGTTGTTGTTAGGTGCCGTCAAGTCGTTTCCGACCCATAGCGACCTCATGCACAGCAGAATGGAAAGTAGCTAAAGCAAATAGAAGAAATTACAAGATAAAAGAGCTGAACAGATTATTTCAAAGAGCAGCTTGAGCAGACAAAGCCAATTACTATAACGAAATGTGCAAAGACCTGGAGTTGGGAAAAAAACGGGAAAAACATGCTTGACATTTCTCAAGGTGAAAGAACTGAAGAGGAAATTTAAGCCTCGAGTTGCACTACTGAAAGATTCTATGGACAACATATTGAATGATGCAGGGAACATCAAAAGAAAATGGAAGGAATACACAGTCACTGTACCAAAAAGAACTGGTCGAGGTTCATCCATTTCAGGAGGTGGTATATGATCAAGAACCAATGGTGTTGAAAGAAGTCTAAGCTGTACTGAAGGAAGTGGTGAAAAACAAGGCTCTAGGAATTGACTGGATACCCCTTGAGATGTTTCTACAAACAGATTCTGAGCTGGAGGCACTCACTTGTCTATGTCAAGAAATTTGGACGACAGCTACCTGGCCAACTGACTGGAAGAGATCAATATTTGTACCCATTCCAAAGAAAGTGATTTCATAGAATGTTGACTTTATCTAACAACATCATCAATACCACACACAAGTAAAATCTTCTTGCTGAAGATAATTCAAAAATGGTTGCAGCAGTATATTGACAGAGAACTTCCAGAAATGCCAGCTGGATTCAGAAGAGGATGTGGAACAAGCGATATCATTGCTGAGGTCAGATGGATCTTGGCTCAAAGCAAAGAATAACAGAAAGATGTTTACTTCTGTTTTATTGACTATGCAAAGTCATTTGATTGTGTAGATCATAACATATTATGGATAACATTGAGAAGAAAGGAAATTCCAGAACACTTCATTGTGCCCATGAAGATCCTGTATATCAACCAGGAGGATGTTGCTCGAACAGTAGAAGGAGATAATACGTGGTTCAAAATCAGGAAAAGAGTGCATCAGGGTTGTATCATTTCACCATACTTATTCAATCTGTATGCTGATGAAATAATCCAAGAAGCTGGACTATATGAAGAAGAGCATGGTGTCAGGATTGGAGGAAGACTCATTAACACCTGTGATATGCAGGTGACACAACTTTGCTTGCTGAAAGTGAAGATGACTTGAAGCACTTACTGATGAATACTAAAGACTGCAGACTGCAATATGGATTGCATCTCAGCATAAAGAAAACAAAAATCCTCAAAACTGGACCAATGAACAGCATCACTATAAATGGAGAAAAGACTAAAGTTGTCAAAGATTTCATATTACTTGGTTCCATAATCAGCACCAATGGAAGCAGCAGTCAAGAAATGAGATGTTGTATTGCACTGAGCAAATCTGCTGCAAAAGACCTCCTTAAAATGCTGAAGAGCAAAGATATCTCTGAAGACTAAGGTGAGCCAAATCCAAGCCAGGTTGTTTTCAATCACTTCATATGCATGTGAAAGGTGGACAATGAATAAGGAAGACCAAAGAAGAGTTGATGCTTTTCAGTTGTGGTGTTGGCAAAGAATACTGAAAGTACCATGGATTGCCAGAAGAATGAACAAATCTATCTTTGAAGAAGTGTAGCCGAATCCTGCTTGGAAGTGAGAATGGCCTGACTTCGTCTCACCTATTTGGTCATGTTGTCAGAAGGGAACATTCTCTGGAGAATGGTATCATGTTTGGTAGAGTGAAGGGTCAACAAAAAAAAAGGGAAGACCCTCAATGAGATGGATTGACACAGTGACTGGAATGATGGGCTCAGGTATATCGAGGATTGTGAGGCTGGCACAGGAGTGGGCAGTGTTTCATTCTGTTGTACACGTGGTAGCTATGAGTCAGAGCTGACTCACTAGCACCTAGCAGCAGTAACAACAGCTTTTAAGCAGAGTGTTATTCAGTTTCCATGTATTTGATTACTTTCCTTGATCTTCCTGTTGCTGATTTCTAATCTTATAGCATTGTGATCTGAAAAGATGTTTTGTAATATTTCAATGTTTTTAAATTCATTGAGGTCTGCTTTCTGGCCTAACATATGGTCTATTCAGGAGAAAGTTCCATGTACACTAGAAAAGACTACATATTGTGTATATTGTTGGTTGGGGTGTTCTGTATACACCTCTGAAATCTACTAGGTTGATGGTATTGTTTAGATCTTCCATGTCTTCACTAAGTTTCTTTCAAGTTGTCCTGATCATTGATAGTATTAACATCCCCTACCGTTACTGTGGAGCTGTCTAGTTCTCTTTTCTGTTCAATCAAAAATTGATTTATGTATTTTGGGGCTCTTTCTTTGTTTTATATACGTACTTATTATGGTTATATCCTCTTGTTTGATAGATTTTATACATCATTATATAATGTCTTTCTTTGTCTCTTTTCCTGTTTTTTGCCTTAAAGTTTATTTTATCAAAAATTAATATTGCACTTCTGTTCTTTTTTGGTTGTCATTTGCTTGATATGTTTTTCCATCTTCTGATTGTTAGCTTGTTTTTGATTGTTAGCTTGTTTTTGTCTTTGTATATAAGTTATGTCTCTCCTAGACAGCACATTGATGGGCCATGTTTTCTCACCCAGTCTTCCAACCTGTTACTATCTATTTCTTGACTATGCATTTAATCCATTTACATTCAATGTCCATAGGTATGAATTTACTGCTGCCATTTTTTTTTTAAATTTTTGGTAGTGCTTTTTTTTTCAATATATTCTTTGTACTGTTTATTTTGTTTATAGATTTTCTTATGTCATTCATTGCTATTGTTCTAGTATTTACTGAGACTTTATGTTTACTGAGACTTTCATGATAATAAGGAAGTTTTATTCCACCATATCTTTAAAAATTTTCTTCATGCTTTTTTTTCTCTTCCTGTTCTGGTCTATTCTATTCCAATTCTATTCTATTCTGGAATTCTATTCCAATCACAGGTAAGTTATTCCTTTTGATAGTATCCCACATGATTCTTAGGCTTTCATTCTTTGTTGTTGTTCTTACTCTTTTTTCTGATTATTCCTCTAACAGATTAATGTTGAGAGATTTCTCTTTAATCTTGCTAATTCTGTGTTTCATTGATTCAATTTTACTCTTTTGTCCTGCCAAAATGCTATCTATTTCTGAAATTTTAGTATTAATTTTTTGGATTTCTATTGGCAGTGACTGCATGGTTTCTAATTTCCCATTTATTCTGTCAAGGTTTTCTTGTGTTGCTTTTTCTAATCCTTCTGGAGTTTTGTTTGTATTTTCCTTGATTTTGTACATAGTTTCCTTGAACTTTCTTTCAAGCCATTGATGGTACCTAAATATAATTCTTTTGAGTTTCTTATCAGGTAGTTCCTCTAGTATTTCTTCCTCTAGAAGATTTTCCACCCCTATATTTTGGCCTCTTGTTTAAGCCAGCATTTCCTGTTTTTTTCTTTGTGTGTGCGAGGGATTTGAAGTTGTCTGTTGTCTCTGAAACACTGTAATATTATTGTATTAATTTGTTGATCGTATGTTAGTTTGCTTCACCCTGACTTTTTTCCTCCTGTTTTAATACATTTGGACAACAAAACAGGTGTGTTACTCTGGTTGCTAGTTTGGTTGCTAGTTTGAGTGTTAAATGGAGCACTTACTACCTGTCTCCAGGTGGATTTGGTAGCAGGTGGGAATGTGAGTGTAAGTCTCTGATCACTGATTGTGCGAAGCAGCCAGGGAAAGGCTGGGTTGTTATTAGCCACCATCTGTCTAGTTCTGGAAGGCACTCTGGTGGCATAATGCCTGAAGCATTTGACTGTTAACCAGAAGGTTGGTGGTTCAAACCCATCAGCCACTCCATGGAAGGAAGACTGGGCAATAATCTACTTCTGTAAAGATTTATGGCCTCAGAAACCCAAAAAGGGTCAGAATCAACTTGATGGCAATGAGTTTGGTTTGGTTTTTGGTCTAGTGCTAGAGTGAGTGGTGGCACTCACCCAGTGGGTGTACAGTAAGTTTGTGTGGGTATGGCTAGGGAGGTTCCCTGGCTCCTAACAGCTCTCTGGTTGCTTGTTCATTAATGCGGGCCCTGGGCAAGTAGAGCCGGCTATCTGATCCCTGCTCTGATTGGAACACTGCTTGCAATAATTCAAAATGGCTACCCTGTGTTAGTTGGCATTTTGCTGCTGCTTGTTGACTGTTTCTGTTCAGTCCCTTCCTCTTATCAGTGTATGATCTACTTTTTTACCCTTTCCTTTGAGGATCTTGGATCCAGGACTGCATCGATAGCCATTTCTCTTGTTTTTTGAGTCTTTGTTGTAGAAGATCTGGATAATGTATCTGCTGGGTCTAACATTTTAAACTTCTCCTCAAGAGGTATATATTATCATTATTTTCAGAGTTCACCAAAAGGACTACTTCTGGTATGAAAGAATCAACATACTTTCTTTAGCTCTTAGTTAGTTTATTCATAAAAGTATAAACTGGGAAGACCTAAGTACAAATTTTAATGTATTTTTTCAATGATAATAATTTAAAAATGAGTGGAAAAGGGAATATGATTTCAGTGTCTATGTATTATTCAAGCATCTACCAATATAATTTTAATTGATATCAAGTTGTTTTGTAATATAAACCCTAGATACTAAAGTAGTACTTTTTTTTTTTTTTTTTAATTCCATTAAATCTATCTTCCTACTACTAAGAGTTAAAAACATTATTTCTGGGGGAAGTGTACAGAATTTGACATGCTACTGTGGTTAACATGCTTTTTTAATCACTCATGAAATTACTTTATTACAATTGTAAATCCATCTCATAGTGAATTAAATGTCCATTATCATAACTGCCATACAACATAATGTCATATTGATGTTAAATTTGTCTAGAGCCAGTACACTACTAATACATAGTGCATGTCTTTCTAATTGTACATGTCATAATTGTAATAACTTCAATTTGACATGACATTATCTTTTTTGTGAATTCATTACACAGCATTTAAATTCTTCTTTACTGGCATTTAGGTAATAAATTCCAATGCATTGCAAGGGCCAATTTGCTTTTGAGAGTTTTGTCTTTGTCTTTGTCTTTTTGAAAGTAATCATATAAGAAACCTTACTAGTAATGGCCAGGAGGCAAATACTAACTATTTTAAGTAGATATTCCTCATGTTTCTTCAGTGTGTGCCTTGTCCTGAATAAGTTTGCTGTCCTTTTATAGATTAGCATCATAGTCAATGCTTAATAGTAGTCACAGGCATGTATAATCAAAGCATCATCTCCATCAAACTTTAGAATTATACCCGATCCCCAATCGTACCTTGCACATTTTGATTCTCTGATTCCAACCTCAAAGCTCTCCCAGGTTACACACTTCTTAAGTAGTCTAGCTATTAAACTTAAGTTGAGAAAACCCAAACCAAATCCACCGGCATCAAATTGATTCGAACTCATAGAGACTATAGAAATCCATAGACAATTGATATTCTTGTTCTTCATTCTATTTCTTTGGATTTCACTTTCAAAATTTTAAGTGCTGCTGGCTCCTCCATGTGCTTATGTCAAAACACACTGATAAAACATTTACATTCTCAATGAAAATTCACATTATTTCAGGTATTTCTGAGGCATAAATTGAAAGTATTTTAACACTGCAAAAATTCTGCCTAGCTCCCAGACTGGCAATGATTTGTGATACCTCATTTAGGGTAACTCAATAACATGTCATGAACTGAAAATAAAGGAGTACCTACTGTCCTTTGGATGACCCCATGTCGTCTCAGAGGGTTTCTCTAACCGTTCTTTTCCCTGTTCAGATTCAGCTCCTGTCACGACTGTAGGAGTTTACAGTTGATTTCTTGGACTTTTAAAAGGCCATTTAGACACAAGAATTAAGAAAAAGAGCTATTAAAAGGCCATTCTGTAGGAATATGAAATTCAGACAGTAGACAGAGTTCTTTTTAAACCTGTTTTCAGTGAAAAAGAATGATGAAAAGATTATTGCTTGTGTTCAGGCTACAAAAACAAGATTTTTATAAAGAAACAACAACCAGCTCCTAAGCCCTCCTGGGCTATTAATAGTGGACTAGAGGTCTTGAAACTTGGAGTCATGTAAATTGGGGCAAAGCTTTGGTCTAATCTCCCTGCTCCTTCCCTTATAGCCCAGAATCAGAATCTTCCCTTTGCTTTAGTAGCCAACAAAAAGAAGAAGACAAACATGGATCTTGCTTATGCTGTTCAACTTCCAACTTTTTATCACGGGTGGAAGAAACGGGTAATGTGAAGTATAAGATGCTGGGCCAAAAAGAAAGCAAAAGCAAACAAAACAAAACAATGCAACAGATAAAGGGAAACTTGAAATCTGTAATAACATGTCAAACCAACCCTAACCTAATCTTTCCAACTCTTAAGCAAAGGAGGATTATTTTTTAAAAATATATACAATTATAAATACTTTATGGGATCAGAAAACATTTTTTTTTCCATAAAGGACCACCAGAGAGTAAATATTTTAGTCTCTGAGCCATATGTTCTGTGTTGCAACTCATTTGTGTCTTTGCAGAAAAAGCACCCATAATTATTGTATAAAATGAATAAGTCTGGTTATCATCCAACAAAACTTTCTTTATGAACAAAGAAATTTCAATTTCACATGCATGAAGTTATAATCTTTTTTAGACCTTTTTTCAACCTTTAAAAATATAAAAAAGCATTCTCAACTTGTAGGCTGGACAAAAATAGGTTATGGACCATATTTGGCCTAGACTATAGTTTGCTAACATTGTTTATGGACTCATTCAATCCAGAGATAGGATGGTTTCCTATCCTAAACTTATTTTGGATAGAGAGGTCTAGGGTAAGTAGGTAAAACTTCAGGATTATTGGCTTATTGCCTTGCTTTTTATGACCAGAAAAGAAAAGGGTGGGCCCTTAAATGCCAGTATGTGGAGGTTTTTCCTTTCTAATCACAACACTCACCTGCTCACCTTTGCTGAATCACTGTTGAAATTAAAAAAGGGCACCCTCTCGCTCCAAGTAGACAGAATGCAAAAAGGCACCATCTTTGGGTATATAAAATAGAAAAATTAGTCTCCTTAAGTCTCACAAAAATAGAAAAGTCCTTTGGGCAGACCCATAGTGGCCATTCCCTGTTGGTGAACAATGTTCAACACGCAAAGGGAGGGGCAAATTTCAGCTCCTACTTGCCCTGTGCAATCACACACAGGGGCCCTCAACCAACACTCAGACCAGCTGATTTTGTCTGCACCAAGGGATTTGTTCAATTTCTTTACAGAAAAACTTAATTCTATTGCTTGGATAAAAGCACCTGCCCATCAGGTTTTGGGGGGGCTTAGGGATAGGGGAGCTCTGGTAGCATAGTGGCTAAGACACTTGCCTGCTAACCAGACAGCTGGCGGTTCAAACCCACCAGCCACTCCTCGGAAGGAAGGTTGGGCAATCCTACTTCCATAGTGATACTGCCTCGGAAACCCAAGGAGGGGTCGCTATGAGTCAGGTTTGACTCAACGGCACATAACAACAACAACAACAGGGATAGGGGAAAGTGGTGAAAAGATCCACTGATCTGTAAACAAACTTTCAAATAAGGCCTTTTTGAAATAAGCAATACCTCAATCTCAGACTCCATTGAAACAAGAGTTTTTGAGGTTTTTGAGGGAAGAAAGACTAGCTCCTCCGCTGTAGGCACTTTCCTAACACCACTCTGTCTAACTTTATGAGTATCACTTAACGATTCTCCAACTGCTTTTTTTCTGCCATCAATCTGTTTAAAGCTTTTATCCATTGGCAGTTTTTCTAAAGTGGGATTATAGCCTGCTTTTCTCCCCACCCTCTCTAAAATGAGAAGAAAAAAATGAAGCTTCTCTTCCTGTAAACAATAAAGCTTTATAGTTATCACTCCCCATTTCTCTTTCGTTATTCTCTGTTTTCTTCCTGCATTAATGCATTTCCAATCCTATTTTCTGTAGTATTAAGGTAAGAAAAAGTGAGAGGATATTCATTCTACTTTTCACTAACCATTCTCTTTTTCACCCCCTGAGGCAACTTTGACATATGATTCTATTTTCCCATGCTCACCATAAGAATAGAGTTAACAAATGGAAAAAAAAAAAAAAAAAAACACTATTTAAATCTTTATTGAGAGCAATGTAAAAGAAAATTTAGTAAGGGGCAAGACACAAGACACTAAACACTCGAAACTAAACACTACTAGAAAGAACATTAACGCTGACTAATGGATTTCTTTGAATAACTAATTTTCATACAAAGATCAAAGTCAGTTTCCCTTATTCAGCAGAACCAAATTCATCTAAATTCTCACCTTAATTAATGGGGCTTCCTAAAAGAAGCTAAAAAGAATAAATGGTAATTAAATGCTAATTTTGCACAGTTAAAATTACTGCTAATTATATGCAAATTGCAAAACATAATCAGTAAAGAATCTTTCTCTGTTAAATTTCTGGTGCCATTATCTGAATTTATTTTGTGCTGTATTCAGGGAG
Source organism: Orycteropus afer afer (assembly GCF_000298275.1). Lineage (NCBI taxonomy): Eukaryota > Metazoa > Chordata > Mammalia > Tubulidentata > Orycteropodidae > Orycteropus > Orycteropus afer. Next base: position 132,190 of record NW_006922382.1, on the reverse strand, counting down.
CATCATCAGGGTTCTGGGCAGAGAGGAGCCTGTCATTTCAGAGACCTTGGGTTCACTATTGCCAGGGCCAGTAACAGCCTTGGTTGGTAAAAGCTTGAAGTAAACCAGTGTGAAATGAAGGCTGGAAATAGATACATGGCTGTTTAGAAGGAAGAATTAATAAACCTTTCTGGTCAAATGAACAAAGAAAAAATCTACCCTAAAAGTGAAATCATGAAAAGTGGGTTCTGTAGAAGGATGAGTTATTTTAATTTAATATTTTAAAAAAAGGTGTCAAGTACTACAAGAGAGACTTGGTTTGACTCAAAGTGATAGGAATTTTGTATTTCAGAACCTGTATATGCAAGTTGTCTACATATATATATCTGATTTTAGTAATTGAGTAGTTCTCTTAAAAGTCTTTATTCTACTAAGTATAAGTTACTCTTAAAAAAAATCAACAAAAATCTCTCTTAAAACAAGTCATCAGGAAAGATCAATTACTAGAAAATGACATCTTTACGGTAAAGTAGAGGGTTAGAAAAAATGAGGGAAACCTTCATTGAGATAGACTGACATGATAGCTGCAACAATAGACTCAGTGATCATGAAGATGGCACTAAACCAGACAAAGTTGTGTTCTTTTATACACAAGGTCTCCATGAGTCCAATGGCGACTAACAGCAATAACAGGTCCCTCTTCCTGTTTTCCTTGGGGATGATGAAATGCCATAGCCTGTGTTCTGAGCAATAACCTTCAGTTGGTTATTCTTCATTTGTCCCTCCAGACCCACACCCTAGCCTTGCTCTGCATGTCATCATACTGGCTTCAGTGATTGTGCCACATATATCCTTTGCCCTTTGGTTTGAGGTTGGGTTCACAATGGAGACATCGGCAGGAGATATGCAGGTGGAAGCAAGATGAAGTCAGAGGATGTGTTCGTCTTATCTGGGCAGTGGGGTGAGAGTGTCTGTGTTCTTCTACTTAGGCTCATAGGTCCTAACAGGACAGCCCCTCTTCCACAGCTATAGCTCTTGTTGGCTTCCAGTAACAACAACATCTCTTTGCCCATCTAGCTTAGAGATGATAGCCTTCAGGTTGTGATTTCCTAGTATTTCTCCTTCTCTTGTTGATGCCTTTAGCATTCCCCACAACTCTATAAATAGACCCTTTATGAAACATTCTCATTTATCACTTTGAGTATGTTCTTTGTATCTTGGAAGGACCCTGACAAATATAAAGTGCTATTAAATCACTAATCTTTCCCTGAGGGAAGTCTAAAGGTAATGTATTTTGGTTCTGTAAGTTCACTTTGTTGGCTTTTTTATGGATTGTTTCCAGTTCCTCTTTCTAAAATATTCCACACCTATCCTCTACCCACTACAGTGAGAGTTTCTGAACCAACTGCAGTCACAATTGTGCTCTTATAGTACTTTGTATCTACTCTGTTCTGACATATAGCCCATCCTATTACCATTAATAATTTACATGCCTCTCTACTCTTAAAAATTTCTTTGCATTTTTACATCATTGTATCCCCAAGCCTTCCATCATGTATAGAAAAAATGGAGATCAACCAATGCTCAGTGAATAAGTTAATATCTTGGAATGTGATGATTTGCCCAAGAATAGACATAACTTTGTACGTCTAATGATGTTTTATGATAGTTGTATCATCACATGGCAATATAGCAAAGTGGTAATGGACATGGACTCTGTGATTAGACTATCTAGTACAGATCCTGGCTCTGTCATTTATGCTACTAACTGAACTTGAAGAGATTTATCCTCCTAGTGTTGCAGTAACTTCATCTATAAAATGATAACAAGAAAATAACACATTTTTAAATTAGTTAAAATAGTTAAATGAGTAAAAATACATAAAATGCTTAGGACTATGCCTGGCACAAATAAAAAGCTATATAAGTATTTTCTATTATAGTTTCTATTTGTATGATTCTTACATGTGTTAGCTAGGATAGAGTTAGAATATCAAATTTATGGCAAGCAAACAGGAGATTTCAGAGCAAATTGCAAGTTGGCCGTAAATATATCATCAGAATCTTAGTACTTCCATTAACAGTTTTAAAAACACATAAAATTGATAATGTGGGTTTGTTTGTCAAATGTTAGTCTATTCTTAGGCTCTTAGCACTCAGCAGAAGAACTTATTCATTGCTGGAGCGGTGATCCCAAGCCACAAGACAACATTCTCTTAAAATTACTTCAATAAGCATTCAATTTCAGGTATCATTTTCTTGTGTTTGTTAGTGGAATTTTTATAAGATAAACTTATTTCTCTTCTCTGAGTATTTAAGAGGCATCTAAATTTGATTTCCTAAGTAGAGATGAAATTCATTAATCTTCCAGGGACTTTACAAAAATTAAAATAGGAATGAGGCCAAGGCATCCAGGAGATAAATACTTTAACCATAATATTTTGTTAATAATTTCAACCCTAGAGTTTAAGAACAAAATTATTGGGTTCATATCTCACTTCCACTTACTAACCGTATGATCTTTGACCAACTATTTAAAATATTTGTCTCCATTCCTTTAATTACAAAATAGGAATAATGATAGTATCTATTTCATAGGGTTGTTTTGGGAATTAGATGATGTAATCATGTAATATGTGTAGAAAATGACCTGAAATGAAATAAGTGCCCAGTTCTTACATTGTTATTTAAGGTGTGCCTGACCCAAGCTGTGGTATTTTCACCTTTTATCCATATGAAAGCTAGAAAATGAACAAGAAGACTGAAAAAGAATTGATGCATTGGAATTATGGAATAAAACCAAAAACTCACTGCTGATGAGACAGATCCAACTCATAGAGACCCCTCCATGGGTTTCTGAGGCAGTATCACTATAGAAGTAGATTGCCCAACCTTCCTTCCGAGGAGTGGCTGGTGGGTTTGAACTGCCACCCTTCTGGTTAGCAGTCAAATCCTGAATATACCATGAACTACCAGAAGAATGGACTTACCTGTCTTGGAAGAAGTGCAGCTGGAATGCTCCTTAGAGGCAAAGACTTCATCTCATTTACTTTGTACAATTTATCAGGAGGGACCAATCCCTGTAAATGGACATTATACTTGGTAAAGTAGAGAGTTAGCAAAAAGGAGAAAGACCTTGAATATATGGACGGACACAGTGGCTGCAGCAATGGGCTCAAACGTGCAACAATTGTTAAGATGGCACAGGATCAGGCAATGCTTCATCCTGCTGCACATAAGGTATCATGAGTAGGAATTAACCCTATGGAACCTAGCAACATCATTAAAGATAAGAATACTCTGAGATAGCTCCCTACTAATAATTGATTTAAAAGGTAGCGGACACTGATCAATGAAACATAAATTCAATCATATATTGTTGTTACTGTTCAAAAGTAATATTATGTTTCAGAAAAGAATAGAGGGCTAGTTATACTTTACCTTTAAGTATGACTACACTTATGATTTACATGTATGCAACAGATTTGAATTCTCCATAACAATGGTTGAAAAAGTTATTTTGATTCTGAACACTAAGATTACAAAAAGATTAGTAGCAAATAATTTAGTCCATCCAAGGAAATGTTATATATTTAGTTGTTGTTGTTGTTATGTGCCATCAATTCGGATCCGACTCATAGTGACCCCTCTTTGGGTTTCTGAGGCAGTATTACTACAGAGGCCCTAGGGGATGGCCTCAGGGCCTCAGGCAGTCAGCTGCCACACCCAAGGCTGGCGGTTCAAACACACCAGTCACTCTTCCTTCGAAGGAAGATGGGGCAATCTACTTCCATAGTGATACTTCCTTGGAAACCCAAGGAGAGGTCGCTATGAGTCGGTATGACTCCACGGCACACAACAATAACAACAACAACATCACTATGGAAGTAGATTGCCCAACCTTCCTTCTGAGGAGTGCCTGGTGGGTTTGAACTGCCAGCCTTCTGGTTAGCACTCAAGTGTTTTAAGCACTATGCTACCAGAGCTCCCATATATTTATTTAGTTAATGATAATGATATTGCCATTTTCAATTTAGTTAACTGTTATCCTCTAAAATGAAAGTAACAATGTATGGTGACTCTCTCTGTGTGTCTTCTCCCACATATACCAAATCTAAATCTAACTAAAACTCTAAATATTCATTCTCACACCAACTGCAAATGCAGTTCTTATTCCTCTGACCTTACACAATAGAGTCAGTCAGCTCTCACAAGTTAAATGAACTACCAAGTCTGCCCAAGAATTCTGACATCAGTCAAAAGTTTGGAGGTCAACTGCTGGCTAGACATTTGGAGTTCCGACTATGTCTCCTCTGTTTTCAGTACTTTGCGATAAAGACTCACAGACCTCAAGTAAGTGCTATCATTATGATTAGAGTTTTATTACAGCAAAAAGGGGAAAAAGAAAAGAAAGAAAAAAAGAAACAAAGGGCAAAATCTGGAGGGTCTCAAATGCAGAGATTCCATGTTCCAAAGGAAGAGCTATGCTCCTGAAAATCAATGTCTTCACCAATCAGAAATCTCACTGAGCTTCAGTATTCAGAATTTTTATTGGGATTTTATTATATAGCCAAGATTAATTGAATCACTGTCCATATGGTTGAACTCAACCTCCGGGTCTCCTCTGAGGTCAATCTGATATCTGGTGCTAGATCTTTCTGACCTAGCTATCATCTCAGTAACATGACCTGCCAGGTGTGGTATGGAGAATAAAGAAACCTCAGTCATTCACAGTATTCCAAGGGTTTAGAGGTTATGTCTCATGAACCACAGAAAAAGACTAAATTTTTGGTAAATTTAATTGTATACCCCACACTGTGGTATTTATCTCATAGAGTTGTGATAAGGACTTTTAAAATTAATATTTACAAAACTTTTAGAACATTGCTCAGCAAATACCAAGCATCATATTAGAATTTATAAAATAAAATAAAACAAAGATTAATAAGATACAGTACATACCCTAAAACATTTGATAGTGGGGAAGTAACAGTGAATGTTCCCAAATTTGGGGATGAATTTAGCCTCTTGAAGTTTGTAAGGTACCAAACTGACAGTACTATATTACAGGAAGATCTGTACTAGTTGATTGAAAGGAAAATCCTAAACTATATTTATAGAAAAGTGGATTCAGAGCTACTAGTTCAGGCCAAGAAAGTATTTAAGAACTGACTTAAAAAAAAAAAAAAATCACTGCCGTCGAGTCGGATCTGACTCATAGTGACCCCTCCTTGGGTTTCCAAGGTGGTGTCACTATAGAAGTAGATTGCCTAACCTTCTTTCTGAGGAGTGGCTGGTGGGTTTGAACTGCCAGCCTTCTGGTTAGCAGTCAAATATCTTAGGCACTATACCACAAGAGCTCCTAAGAATTGACTTAAGTGATACTTAAAGAAAATGGTCCTATGTGCTTTCAGAACTGAACAGTCAGCACAGTGTTAGAGACTGCAAGAAGGGATTAGAAATAATAATAATAAAAAAAAAAAACACCAGAAAAATTATACGAGAAATATAATCAGAAGATTCATATTTGTCTAAGCTTTAGTGTCATATGAGCAAGTTATTTAACATCACTGAGTTTTAATTGCTTCATTTGCAAAATATATGATTTTCAGTACATATTTAGAATAAAATAATGTGAGGATTGCACAGGGTGTGTGGGTATGTGTTCATGTACTATAACCAAAAAAAAAAAAAGAAAAAAAAATGTGATCGAGGGGATTCCAACTCATAATGATCTCCTGTGGGTATCCACGGTGATTAATATTGATGGAAATAGACTGCCCCATCTTCCTTTCACTGAGGCAACTGGTGGGTTTGAACCACCAGCCTTCTGGTTAGCAGTCAAATGCTTAGGCACTGTGCCACCAGAGCTCCTTTCATGTACTCTTTGCACTATAAAATAAGCTATTATTTTATTATTCTTGTTTTCATAAATAAAATCTTGACATTCCCATTTTATGGAGGCATCATGGCCCATTCTTTGTAATTCTTACTCTGAAAATCCTAGGGAAAAACATAACTAAACTAGAAATGTTGTTATGTGTCTTTGACTTGGTTCCAACTTACACTGACATTATGCACAACAGAGTGAAACATTGGCCAGTCCTGCACCATCCTCACAATCATTTCTGTGCTTGAACCCATTGCTGTTGCCACTGTGTCTATCCATGTTTTTGAGGGTTGTGATAGTTGGGGTTGTGTGTCAACTTGACTGGACTATGATTCTGAGCGGTTTAAGCAGTTGTGATGTGGTTATTCCTATGATGAGATATGATGTATAGGTTTTCAGCAGCCAATCAGTTGAAAGAGAATTTCCTTAGGGGTTGGCCTTCTTCCAATATATGTATGGACATCCTGGGAAAATTTGGAACCTTCCGTCGTTCTGGATCCTGTCATGCTGCCTGTAACTATCTTGTGGGCCAACAATCCACCATTTTGCCTGCTGATCTTGGATTCATCATATGCTGAAATCAGCAGCCTGTTATACTGCCTGTTAGTCTTGAGCTTGTTAGCCCCTGCTGCTGTGTGAGTCAGGAAAAGCCTCTAGGTTGACATTTGATGCAGGAACTTGGGACTTGCCAGCCTCTATAACTGTGTGAGCCATTTTCCTAAGATAAATTTCTCTCTCTCTATATATAAGCTTTACTGTTTTTGCTTCTCCAGCGAAGCAAGCCTAAGACATTTGGTACTGAGTGGTTCTAAAGAGACAAATAATAAGGATGAGTCAGTTTATAGACTCAATACTCCTTGAATGAAGGGGAGGTTGGGTCTCTTTGAGAAAGGACCCCACTACATCCCCAAAAATTTGTACTGTCAATCTTTCTCCCAGCCTTCTCCAAAGGGATCTGAGGGCTTTTACGAGAATGACTGTTCAGTGGGGAAAGGAAATAATTAGACTTTTCTGGAATTACAGGATACAGGCTCTGCATTGATTCCAGGAGATCCAAAACATCACTGTGGCCCACCAGTCAGAGAGGGGGCATATGGAGGACAAGTTATTGATGGATTCTTAGCTCAGATCTGTCTCACAGTGGGTCCACTGGGTGCCCAAACCCATCCTGTGGGGATTTTCCCAGTTCCAAAATGCATAATTAAAATAAATGTACTCAGCAATTGGCAGAACTACCATATTGTATCCCTGACATATGGAGTAAGAGATAGTATGGTAGAAAAAGCCAAGTGGAAGCCATTAGAACTGCCTCTATCTAGGAAAATAGTACACCAAAGAAATATTGTATCCCTGGAGGGACTGTAGAGATTACTTCCACCATCAAGGACCTGAAAGTTTCAGAGGTGGTGATTCCCACCACACTCCTATTTAACTCACCTATTTGGTCTGTGCAAAAAACAGATGGATCTTGGAGAATGACAGTGGATGACAATAAATATAATCAGGTGGTGACACCAAATGCAGGTGCTGTTCCTGATGTGTTCATTGCTTGAACAAATTAATACATCTCCTGGTACCTGGTACACAGCTATTGATCTGGCCAATGCCTTTTTCTCAACACCAAACTCAAAGAATCATCAGGAGCAGTTAGCCTTCAGCTGGTAAGGCCAAAAATATACTTTCACAGTGCTATCTCAGGGGTATATCAACTCTCCAGCACTACATCATAATTTAGACCATAGGGATCTTGATCATTTTTCTCTTGCACAAGACATCACTCTGATACATGATATTGAAGACATTATGATGATTGGACCTAGTAAGGGAGAAGTATCAATGACTCTAGATTTATTACTAATGATAATTCAGGCACCTTCCACCTCAGTGAAATTTCTAGGGGTCCTGTGGTGTGGGGCATGTCAAGATATTCCTACTAAAGTGAAGGGTAAATTATTGTGTCTGGCTTCCCCCACAACTAAAAAGGAGACATAACATCAGGTGGCCTCTTTGGATTCTGGATGCAACATATCCCCCATTTGAATGTGTTGCTTTGGTTTATTTATCAAATGACTCAAAAATCTGTTAGTGTTGAGTGGGGCCAAGAACAACAAAGGGCTCTGCAACAAATTCAGGCTGCCATGCAAGAGATTCTGCCACTTGGACCATATGATCTGGCTGATCCAATGGTACTTGGAGTGTCTGTGGTAGACAGAGTTGCTGTTTGGAGTATTTGGCAGGCCCCTATTGGTGCATTACAGCACAGACCCTTAGCATTTTGGAACAAAGGCCTGCCATCCTCTGCAGACAATTACCCTCCTTTTGAGAAACAGCTTTTGGCTTGTTACTGGGCTTTAGTAGAGACTGAACGCCTAACCATGGGCCACCAAGTCACCATGAGGCCTGATCTGCCCATCATGAACCGGGTGTTGTCTGGCACACAGAATCATATAAAGTTGGACATGCACAGCACCACTCCATCATTAAATGTAAGTGGTATACAAGAGATCAGGCTCAAGCAGGACCTGAAGGCACAAGTAAGTTTCATGAAGACATGGCCCAAATGCCTATAGTCTCCACTTCAGTCACATTACCTTCCCTCTCCCAGTCTGCTCCTATGGTCTCGTAGGGTGTTCGTTATGATCAGTTGGATGAGGAAGACAAAACTCATGCTTGTTTTACAGATGGCTCTGCATAATATGCAGGCACCACTTGAAAGTGGACAGCAGCAGCACTGCAGCGCCTTTATGGGACTTTCCTGAAGGACAGTGGTGAAATGAAATCCCCCCAAAAGGCAGAACTTAAAGTTATGCATCTGTCTGTTCACTTTTCATGGAAGGAGAAATGCCCAGAAGTACAATTGTACACTGATTCATGGGCTGTGGCCAATGGTTTGACTGGATGGTCTGCGACTTGGAAGAAGCATGATTGGAAATTTGGTGACAAGGAGGTATGGAGAAGATGTATATGGATAGACATCTCTGAATGGGTCAGAGTAAAGGTATTTGTATTTCATGTGAATGTCCACCAAAAGGTGACCTCAGCAGAGGAGAACTTTAACAATCAAGTGGATAGGATGACATGTTCCATGGAAACCAATCATCTTTTCTCCCCAGCTACTGCTGTCATTGCCCAATAGGCTCATGAACAAAGTGGCCATGGTGACAGGCTATGCATAGGCTCAGCAACATGGATTTCCACTTATCAAGGCTGACTTGGCTACTGCCACTGCCAAGTGCCCAATTTGTCAGCAGCAAGGACCAACTCTCAGTCTGCAATATTACATCGGACCACTTCCTTCATGGAAAGGACAGTGTTTAGTTCTTACTAGGTTAGATACTTACTCTGGCTACGGATTTGCCTTCCATGCCCACAATTCTTCAGCAAAAGCTACCATCTGTGTACTTACAGAATGTCTTACTCACCATCATGGTATCCCACACAGCATTGCCTCAGCAAATGAAGTGTGGCTCATGTAATTCAGTAGTCTTACCATGTTCTCCATCATCCTGAAACAGCTGGCTTGATATAATGATGAAACGGCCTACTAAAAGTACAATTACAGCTAGGTGGCAATAACTTACAGGGTAGGGGCAGTGTTCTCCAAGAGGCTGTATATGCTTTAAACCAGCATCCAATATATGGTGCTGTTCTCCAATAGCCAGAATTCATGGATCCAGGAAGCAAGGGGTGGAAACAGGAATGGTACCACTCACTATTACCCCTGGTGGCCCACTGGAAAAAAAAAATTGCTTCCTGTCTCTGTGACCCTGTGCTCTACAGGTCTGGAGATCTTAGTGCCAAAGGGAGGAACACTCTCACCTGGAGGCAAAATAGTGATTGAATTGAACTGGAAGTTAAGAATGCCACCTAGCCATTTTTGGTTTCCTCATGCCTCTGGATGAACAGGAAAAGAAGGGAGTTACTATACCGTCTGATGTGATAGATCCTGATTACCAATGGGAAATTGCATTGATATTACATAATAGAGGTAAAGAAGACTATGTCTGGGATACAGGAGACTCTTTAAGATATCTCTTAATACTACCATGCCCTGTGGTTAAAGTCAATTGGAAACCACAGCAACTCAATTCTGATATGACTACTAATGTCCCAGACCCTTCAGGAATGAAGGTTTGGATCACCCTACCAGGCAAAGAACCACAACCATTTGAGGTGTTTGCTGAGGGCAAGGGAAATACAGAATGGGTTGTTGTTGTTGTTGTTGTTGTTAAGTGCCGCTGAGTCGTTTCCGACTCATAGCGACCCCATGCACAGCAGAACGAAACACTGCCCGATCCTGCGCCAGCCCCACAATCCCTGCTATACTTGAGCTCATCATTGCAGCCACCGTATCAATCCATCTCGTTGAAGGCCTCCCCCTCTTTCGTCGACCCTGCACCCTACCAAGCATGACATCCTTCTCCAGGGAATGGTCCCTTCTTACAACATGACCAAAATAGGTGAGATGAAGTCTGGCCATTCTTGCTTTCAAGGAGCATTCTGGCTGCACTTCCTCCAGGACAGATCTGTTAGTTCTTTTAGCAGTCCATGGTACTTTCAGCATTCTTCTCCAGCACCACAACTCAAAAGCATCAACTCTTCTTCGGTCTTCCTTAAGGAATGAGACCTTTCTGCTACCTCTACAGCCTCCACTGGGCCAAGATGCCTGGCCCTCATATGTCTATAACCTGGGAACCTCCTCCCTTCAAGGCCCATGTCTGGGGCCAGTGGGGTGGGTAGGTGGAGAGGCACAGGGGTCCACGTGGAAGCCTAGAATAGAACCAGGTAATGGTGGACCCTTGCTACTGCAGAGGCATTAGGCAACCCCGATCACCACCACCACAACCTCCAACCTCACTGCTCTTGCAGCAGTGGTGGGGAAGGCATGGTGGGGGAAGGGGGCCTGCTGAAACACATGCATTCCAAGACATATCCAGTCAAGTGATGAGTGGACACTGATGCCGAAGATGGGGTGTGGCTCTGACTCTAGCGTAAGGCTGATTTTTGCATAATGTTCTGGTCTTTGGAAACTAATTATGTCCAACAGTGGTGAGTGAATGTACTGTAATTTTCCAAGATTTTTGCTTTGCATTGTTCACATCAAGAAATCATGGTTTCAATATCTCTCCATTGAGAGTAATGTTTGTTGGTTTCATATATATGCCTTTTATATTTTTGAGGAATGTTCTTATTTTGCTGAGAGTTTCTCATTTCTTTTTAAAATCAGGAATGGGTATTGGATTTTATCAAATGCCTTTTCTGCATCAATTGGTATGATCATGTGATTCTTTTTCTTTATTTTACTTTTGTAATAGATTATGTTGATTGTTTTTCTAATGTTGAACCACCCTTGCATACCTGATATGAATCCCACTTTGTCATGATGTACTTTTTTTTTTTATGTTGTTGGAATTTATTGGCTGGGATTTGATTGAAGATTTGTGCATCTATATTCATGAGGGATATTGGTAAATAGTTTTCCCCTCTAGTGGTATCCTGGCCTGGTTTTCATATCAGGGTTATGCTTGTTTTATAAAATTAATTTGGGAGGATTCCATCCTTTTCTATGTTCTGGAATAATTTGAGCAGGAATAGCGTCAGTTCTTCTCTCAATGATTGGTAGAATTCTCTAGTGAAACCATCTGGGCTAGGACTTTTTCTGTTGGTAATTCTTTTATGAACTGTTCAGTTTCTTCTTTTGTTCAAATTTAGTCTGTTCAAATTGGTCTGTTCTAATTTTCTACCTCAGTGTTTGCTAGTTTAGGTTAAGTAGTGTGTTTCTAGAAATCTGTCCATTTCTTCTAGGCTTTCAAATTTGTTTGTTTTGTGGCCTAATATATGGTCAATACTAGAGAATGTTCCATGTGTGCTGGAAAAGAATGTATACTTTGCTGTTATTGGGTGAAGTTTTCTAGATGTCTATAAGGTCAAGTTGGTTGATTGTATTGTTCAGTTCTTCTGCATCTTTGTTGAGATTCTTTCCAGTTCTATCTCTTATTGAACGTAGTGTATTAAAGTCTCCTACTATTATTGCAGGAGCTCTGATAGCATAGTGCCTAAGGCATTTGACAGCTAACCAGAAGGCTGGCAGTTCAAACCTGCCAGCTACTCCTCAGAATGAAGATTGGACAATCTACTTCTGTAGAAATACTGCCTTGGAAACCCACAGAGGGGTTGCTATGAGTCAAACCAAATCAAAGGCAGTGAGGTTTTTTTTTTGGTTTACTATTACTATGGAATTTACCAGCCACTCCTCAGAAGGAAGGTTGGGCAAACCTACTTCCATAGTGATACTGCCTTGGAAACCCAAGGAGGGGTCGCTATGAGTCGGGGCCGACTCAATGGCAAATAACAACAACAACAACAACAACATTACTATGGAGTCATCAATTTGTCTCTTCAACCTTGATAAAGTCTTACTTATGTACTTTGGTGCTCTTTCATTGGGTGCATAGATATTTATTAAGTTTGTGTCCTCTTGTTCAACTGATCCTATAATATATGTACTATCTTTTCTCTTATGGTTATTTTTGTCTTACAGTCTACTTTATTGCCATTCAGACCTTTTCTTGGTTTTCATTTGCTTGGTATATAATTTTCCAACTGTTGATTTTCAGTCTATTTTTACCTTTGTGTCTAAATTGAATCTCTTGTAGACAGCATATTTATGGGTCATGTTTTCTTATCCAGTTTACAACTCTTCATCTCTTTAGTGGTGCATTTAATCCATTGTCATTCAGTGTACTTATACACAAGTACGAATTTATATATGTCATTTCGTTATGTGTTTTTTCATGGTGTTGCTGATTTCTTTGTTTCACATAATTTTCCTTGCTGAGCTCATTTTGTTTATGAATCATGTTATCTTCTCTTTCATTGCAATTGTTTTAATATTTGCTAAGTATCTGTGCTTGTCTTCTTTTCTATTTTGATGCAAAACTATATTATTTTTCTTTTAGGTTGCTCTGTGATTTGATTTTCTCTATATATTTTATTGTTGATGTTTCCAAGTTCACTAATATTTCCTCTTCAATTTCTAAACTGCCAGTAATACCATCATCTATATTTTTGTATCAGATCTTGTTGTTTTCACTTCTAAAAGTTCAATTTTATCTCTATCTCTATCTCTATCTATCTATCTATCATCTATCAGCTCTGGTGGCATAATGCCTAAGGCATTTGACTACTAAGCAGAAGGCTGTGGGTTCAAACCAACCAGCCACTCCTTGGAAGGAAGATTGGGCAATCTACTTTCATAGTGATACTGCCTTGGAAACCC
>NW_006922382.1:110307-118888 GCF_000298275.1 Orycteropus afer afer | reverse complement strand
AATGCTGTTTAAGTCATATTCTATCATTTGTGTAATTTTGGGGTCATTCTCTGAGTTTTCCCCTTTACTATCCATCTGTTTTCCTTCTTTTCTGCATGACTGGTAATTTTAGAGAGAATACTACAGTCTACATGTTTTACCTGTTGGATCTTGAGTATATTTTTATTCTCCATAATATTTTATGGAAAATTACATGGAACAAAGAAATCAGCAGCACCAAGAAAAAAACACATGTTCTGGAAGATGACCCCATGAGGTCAGAAGGCACTCAGAATTTGGGAAGAGCTGACTCCTCAGATTAGAGATGACCTTAATGATATAGATAGAAGAAAGCTTTTGGGACCTCCACTGGCAGAGGTGGCATGATTCAAAGTTAGTAGAAACAGATGCAAACATCCATTAATAATTGGAAGATGGAATATATGAAGTATGAATCTAGGAAAATTGGAAATTATCAAAAATGAAATGGAACACATAAAGATTGATATTCTGGGCATTAGTTAGCTGAAATGGACTAGTTTTGGCCATTATGCATCAGACAACTATATGATCTACTACGCTGGGAATGACAAATTGAAGAGGAATAGTGTGGCATTCATCATCACAAAGAGTGTTTCAAGATCTGTCCTGAAGTACCACACAGTCAATGATAGGGTAATATCCATAAGCCTACAAGGAAGACCAGTTAATACTACTATTATTCAAATTTATGCACCAACCACTAAAGTCAAAGATAAGGAAATTGAAGATTTCTACCAACTTTTGCAGTCTGAAATTGACTGAACATGCAATCAACATGTGTTGATTATCACTGGTGACTAGAATGCCAAAGTTGGAAACAAAGAAGAGTTACCAATAGTTGGAAATTATGGCCTTGGTGATAGAAATAATGCTGGAGATCACATAATGGAATTTTGCAAGACCAATGACTTATTCACTGCCAGTATCTTTTTTCAACAACATAAGTGATGACTACACACATAGATTTCACCAGATGGAATACACAAGGATCAGACTGACTACATCTGTGGCAAGATGCAAAGTTGTTGTTGTTGTTAGGTGCCATTGACTCATGTCTGACTCATAGTGACCCTATGCACAGCAGAACATAACACCGCCTGGTTCCACACCAGCCCCATGATCCTTGTTATACTTGAGCCCATCATCACATTCACTGTGTCAATCCATCTTCTTGAGGGCCTTCCCCTCCTTCATCGACCCTCCACCTTGCCAAGCATGACATCCTTCTTCAAGGAATGGTCCCTTCTGAAACATGACCAAAGTAGGTGAGGCGGAGTCTGACCATTCTTGCCTCCAAGGAGCATTCTGGCTGCACTTCCTCCAGGACAGATATGTTAGTTCTTTTAGCAGTCTATGTACTTTCAGCATTCTTTGCCAGCACCACAACTCAAAAGCATCAACTTTTCTATGGTCATCCTTATTCATTGTCCAGCTCTCACATGCATATGAGGTGATTGAAAACACCATCGTTTGTGTCAAGCACACCTTAGTCCTCAAGGAGACATCCTTGCTCCTTAGCACTTGAAAGAGGTCTTTTGCAGCCAACTTGCCCAGTGCTATATGTCATCTAATGTTCTGACTGCTGCTTCCATTGGTGTCAATTGTAGAACCAAGCAATGTGATGTCTTTGCAACTTCAATCTTTTCTCCATCCATTGTGATGCTGCTTATAGGTCCATTTGTGAGGATTTTTGTTTTCTTCATATTGACATGTAATCCATACTGCAGACTGTATTCTTCAGTCTTCATCAGTAAGTGCCCTGACATACTCCTTTCTTGATTTTAAACGATGCATTAAGTGTACATACTAAATTTAGTGTATTAGACATTGAAAGTTCTAAGATAGTTAGTTACATTCAGAACCAAAACAATTTGGATGTATAATAAATCATGGATAACAGGAAATCAGACAACCCCAAAGTAAAACTTCACTTTTAACTTTTCCTATTTCCTTCCTTCTCCCCACCTAGGTAGATTATCATGTCATCAGAATTATCAAGGTACTAGGAGGAAGTAAAAAAATGGGAGAAATTTAAGGGAGATGTTTAATCATTAAGACTTATAAAAATTTTATGAAATTTTTTTTCACTGACTCTGGCTTAAGACAGGCTGTCATCTACTTCCAGTAGTTTAGGTATCCCTAAATGCAGCAACCATGTAAGTCTTGTTTACCACCAATTCCACCACTTAGAATAATGCCTAAAACAAAAGCTCAAGAAAAATATGTTGAATTTACTAGAAATAATGAGGTCAAATTGATAATCTCAGATCAAGGGATTCAAAATATCTGTCTCTTCTGCTTTTGGACCTCCAAAAGGGCAGGATTGTGATAAAAGATAGAATAACAAGGTCCTGGTACTTGTAAAACACAAAACTTGTAACTAGACAACGTAGCAACTAGACTTTATTTCCCTATCATTTCTTCCACTAATCATTGGAAGACCTAGACTATAACTTCCTTGAACAATGGAATAATATGTATTTTTTTCTTACTATATTTATAGTAGGCGCTCTAGTGGCATAATGCCTAAGACCTTTGACTGCTAAGTAGAAGCGTGGTGGTTCAAACCCACCAGCCACTCCTCAGAAGGAAGACTGGGCCATCTACTTCTATAGAGATATCACCTCAGAAACCCAAGGAGGGGTCACTATGAGTCAGAACCAACTTGATGTCAGTGGGTTTAGTATTTGTATAGAACATATGTAATAGATATTAAAAAGAAAAAAAAAAAAAGGAAGGTATTTGAAATAATTTGATTGATCATGAACAATCTTGTAATTTTGAAGATAAGCTGAAGGTGTTACTCCTTAATTCCAGGGATCAGAAGAGATTTAAGTAGAACAGTTTTTACCAGGAATTCAGATATAAGATGGTCAGACCCAAATAGAGATGTGGTATGACTGGGGGATTGATGCATTTGAATTGCGATGCTGGCAAAGAATATTGAATGTACCATGGAATGTCAGAAAAACAGATTTGTCTTGGAGAACTTCAGAAAGAATGCTCCTTAGAAGTGAGTAAAATTTTTTCCTGCTTACTTTGAACACCGTGATAGTTAAGATTATGTGTCAGCTTGGCTGGGCCTGCTCTGAGTGGTTGGCAGCTGGTTGTAGTTATTCCTCACAATGAGACTGGAAATCAACTCCCTGGTAGAATCTGCCATGAGCAACTGAGTAGCTGCTTTATGAATGTGGTTTGCTTCCAGTATGTAAGGAGAAGCTTTGGGAATAATCTGCAGCTTTTGGCATGCTTGAATTCTGCATTTAGCTGGGTCATCATTCAGCAGCCTGCCAATCTTGGCACTGTTAATGGACTTGAATTAGTGTCCTGCTGTGAGGTTTGATAATTTTTGGACCATGCCATTATACTTCTTAACCTTGGGTTTGTCACCTTAACAGTCAGTGGCTGCCTGATTGAAGAGATGTCTCCTGTTCCAGTGGGCCAGGAGCAAGAAGCAGAACTGAAGCCTAAGATTGAGAGGCTTTCCCCCATTGGCTAGAGCTAGAACTTTGAACTTGGACTTCTAACCTCCTAAACACTAAGAGAATAAACTCTTTTGTTCAAGAGTGGCACTAGATAACCAAAACAAACACATCATCAGAAGCGGACAATTGCTGGATAAGGACACCATGTTTAGCAAAGTAAAGGGTCAGCAAAAACAAAGGAAGTCCTCCCTGAGATGGACTGACATGTGGCTGCAACAATGGGCTGAAGCATAGCAAGGACTGTGGTGACAGTGCAGGGCAAGGTAAAGTTTCATTCTGTTAAATGCAAGGTTTCATGAGTCAGAGCCAACTACCAACAACACAACAGGAGAAAAGACCAATTTTTTATTTCTTATATGTTTTGATTTATATATGCCGGCAGTTTTGTCCCACCCAAAATTTGTTCCTAGTTAATTTCATTCAGAGACCTCTTCATGATCATATCCACTCCATTACAATTATTCTTTTTTAGGATACCATCTACTCTCATTTGCACAACTGTTATTACCTAACTAGTCCACATGTCTCTAATTTTGATTCTTCTCTTTGTTCCAAAATTGAATTTAAATCCTGCCTTTCCAGGTACTAGGCATTCTTCATGTTGATTGAAAAAGTGACCTTGAGCAAGGCACTAAATTTTTGATGCCCTATGTAGACCACTCCTATTTTTCTCACTAGAATGACATGAGTATTAACATTTGAATCCTCTGCCTGGTATTTGGTGTGGCCAGGAGGCCAAGATGACTTTGACAGTTGATTAAATTGCAAAGACAATGAGGGGGCGGGCAGGGGAGAAATAAACAAGAAAGCAAACAATCCAGTGGTAGAATATCTGTAGAGAAAAGGGCATGTTGAAAGTCATGTTAAATTATAAAGAATGAGTCACGTATGGTAGAAAGGACTGGGGCTATTCTTCTATCTCTATTGCTATTCTTTCATTCATTCAAGAAATATTTAAATTCCTACGACGGCACATAACAACAACAATAACAACATGTGTCAGACTAGTAGGCAATGTACTTCGGTACATCATTACCCCTCCTCACATTCTTTCAGGAGTGGGGGTAGGTAGAAGTGAAGACAGAAAATAAAAAATAGCCATAATAAGTAAGTAGATTATATAGTATATTATAATATATGCATTGAGAAAAATAAAAATAGTAGAGCAGGGCAAGGGTGGTTAAGCAATAGGAATTGAGTAGGACTGCTAGTTGCAATTTGAAATAGATGAGATTCGAGGAAAAATTTGAAGAACTGAAAGAATTAGCAATACAGAAGTCTTGGAGAATGCTTTCCAGGTAGAAAGGAGAGCAAATGAAAAAGCCCAAGGCTTTTGTGATTCTGATGTGATCCCGATGTGGCTGGAGAAGAATGATCACCAGAAGAAAGTTGAAGAGTCAGAGAGAAAGCAGGAGGCCACTTAATGGATAGGCTCTTAGGAAAGTGATTCTGACCTGTACTCTTAGTAAAATGTACTGTATGGCATTCAGAAGAGGAGTGAGCTTATCTGATTCGGGATTTTAAAAGATTATTTTGGATGTTATCATGAAAATAGACCACATGACATATAGAAAAAAAGCAAAAGCAGGGACATTTTTTAGAACTCCATTACAATTATTCCTTTTTAGGACACCATCTACTCTCATTTGGACAACTGTTATTACCTAACTAGTCCACATGTCTCTAATTTTGATTCCTCTCTTTGTTCCAAAATTTTTATAAAATGCAAATCTATGTCCTCAACCACTTGAAAGAATTTTTGGCTATTTCTTTTATGGCAAAGCTTTTGTCCATTTATTAACTGGATTTCACCTAGCTTTTGCATATTTTTTCTCATCCCATTCTTCTCTCATTCTCTTCCCTCCTATTACTACACAGACTATTATCAAGACATCTTATCTTATCTTTCCACCACTAAAACTTGCAATGACCATTTTCCATTCTTCTTGGAGGTGTCACCGTAAATGAAACTTCATTAGAATATTTATTGAACACTATGCTCAATCCCTCAAAATTTACTGGTACATTCAAGTATTTCTGTTATTAGAATACTAGTCACATTAAATCAAAATGTTTGTTGAATTTATCTTTTAGTAGACTCTAAGCATCATAAGGACACAAACATGAGTGATTTCTCACAAATCCACGTAGCTACTGCTATGTGACAAACAATCCCAAACACAGAGGCTTCATGCAACAGTCACTTCTTTCACTTACAAATCTACTACATGAGTAGGCTCAGTGGAGAAAGTTTATTTCTGCTCCATGTGGTATCAGCTCAGATGGTTTGAAGATGGCTAGACTCAAAGATTTACTTTTAAGATGACTTATTAATGTGGCTAGATAGTGTTGGCTTTTAATTTCTATGTGGGCCTCTCCATAGGATTACTTGATTCCAAGAGCAAGCTTTCCAAGAGAATCATTTACAGCTGTATTTCTTTTTATGATCTGATCTCAGAACACTTGATTGTACTCAAGAGGAACCTGTACATAGATAGGGCGGCTGTCATTCAAACAGAACAAGGTTATACTGTGTGGTTTAAAATCAAAAAGGGAGTGCATCAGGGTTGTATCCTTTCACCATAATTATTCAATTTGTATGCTGAGCAAATAATCTGAGAAGCTGGATTATATGAAGAAGAACATGGCATCAGGATTGGAGGAAGCCTAATTAACAACCTGCACTACACAGATGACACAACTTTGCTTGCTGAAAGTGAGGATAACTTGAAGCACTTAGTGATGAAGATTAAAGACTACAGTCTGCAGTATGGATTAGACTTCAATATAAAGAAAACAAAAATAAACAGCTGGTCCAATAAACAGCTTCATGATGTATGTAGAAAAAATTGAATTGTCAAGGACTTCATGTTACTTAATTCTACAATCAATATCAATGAAAGCACAGTCAAGACATCAGACTATGTATTGCATTGGGAAAATATTCTGCAAAAGACCTCTTTCAAGTGACGAAGACCAAAGATGTCTCCTTGAAGACTAAAGTGCACCTAACCCAATCCATGGTATTTTCAATCACTTCTTATGGATGTGAGAGCTGGACAATGAATAAGGAAGACCAAAGAAGAATTGATGCTTTTGGGTTGTGGTGTTTGAGAAGAATGCAAAGAGTACCATGGACTGCTAAAAGGACCAACAAATCTGTCCTGGAAGAAGTGTAGCCAGAATGCTACTTGGAAGTAAGGATGGCCTCACTTCATCTGACCTACTTTGGTCATATTGTCAAAAGGAACCATTCCCTGGACAGGGATATCATGCTTGGTAAATGGAAGGTCAATGAAGAAGGGCAAGGCCCTAAAGGAGATGGACTGATACAGTGTCTGGAACGATGGGCTCAGGTATAGCAAGAATTGTGAGGCTGGCACAGGACTGGGCATTGTTTTGTTCTGCTGTGTATAGGATCACTATGAGTCAGAGACAACTTGAGGACACCTAACAACAACAACAACAACAACAACAATCTCAGAATTTACACATAATCAATTTCACCATAGTCACAAGTTTACCTAGATCCGAAGAGAGGAAACATAGATCCTGTCCCTTGATGGGAAGAATGTCAAAGTTACATTTTAAGGAGACCATGTTGTGTTGTTGTTAGGTTCCATCACATCAATTCCACCTCACAGAGACCCTATGCACAACTGAACAAAACATTGCCATCCTCAAAATCATTGCTATGCTTGAGCCCATCATTGCAGCCACGGTACCAAGGAGGCTGTGTAAAATGGGAACTTTTGTCACAGCCATTTTTGGAAATTATCATCTGATGCCTTCACCACTGTCTTTTTGTTTTATTTTTAACCACACAACAACTTGTCTGACATATATGGAGTCTCATAAATAGCTTTGCAATAATTAAAATGTCTTTCTCAGATTCCTTTTCCATCTAATGGGAGGAATAAAAAGAATCTCAACAGATTGCCTTTCCATCTACTTCATTATTGATAGCTTAATATCAGATAGTTATCAACAGAATCCAATGTTCTGTGTGTTTTGATTATATTTAATTTATAAGGTTCACACCAGGCATAAAGAGTAGGTCTATGTAACTAACTCCACGTGTTTCACTTCAGAAAAACTATTTCCTCCTTTGGAGCCAGTCAGTCTGCAAAATGCTTATTTTTAGAGCATGAGACTTCTCAATATTTCTTAGTTATCCCTCATTAGGATATTACCACATTTCTTTGAAAAATGTTACATAAAACAGGAACCTTTATAGCTTAAGCAATATAGTTTTTCATATTAAAACCAACTGACTTATTTTCTAACATTTGGCTTTGGTAAAAACGTTGACTAGATACTAATGTTTAGCTATTAAGGTTTTTGGTAACAAAAGTAATACACATATGATTTATAAAGATCTTTTCTTCTTGCAGAGTTCAAAGTATTAAATATTTTTGAAAGTAATAAAAATAGCCTTCTTTGTCATTCCTGGAATGGTAACTATTCCAATTAAGTAGGAATTTTATTACCATGCTCTCTAGGAAGACTGGAAATCATGCTTGATACTTATGCTCAATGTTTTACCTATATCTACGTCTATACCTATAAATAGATAATCAACATAACATAACCAGGGGAAAAGTTGGTATTATCATTGCCTAAAGATTGGGAAGCTGGGCAAAGGCATTTACTGACTGCATTTAACTTTATAGTATATGATTAATAAACACATAGACTTCTGAGTCTCAAAGGTTGTAACTTGCTCAATGTCTGTCTAATGCTTAAAGCTCATGGAAGGTGTTCTTCCATAAATGTCTATTTTGACAGAGAGATTGGCCATATGATACATGTTTTTCTGTTAGTTTGTCATGTGACTTTAGATATAAGACTATAGTATCTTACCAGGAATTTTTTTTCAATTTCCTGGGCAAAATCAATCTTTTGCTTATCTATATTTTCATATTGCTTTGGAAGCTATTTTACCATTCTATTATATATGTATATGTTTTTGTTGTTGTTGTTATGTGTCATCAAGTCGGACCTGACTCATAGCACCCCTTCCTTGGGTTTCTGAGGCAGTATCACTACGGAAGTAGATTGCCCAACCTTCCTTC
>NW_006922382.1:48918-109747 GCF_000298275.1 Orycteropus afer afer | reverse complement strand
ATATATGTATATATATTATATAGGATCCCCTTTCAGAGCTGCTCTGAAAGAATATACCACAAATGGGATGGACTTAACAAACAGGAGTTTATTCTCGAAGAGTTTGGAGGCTTTAAGTCCAAGTTCAAAGTGCCAGGCTCTAGGGGCTGAGTGAAAGCCCCTCAACCTTGGGGTCCAGCTCTGCCTCCTGTTCCCAGCCCACTGGAGCTAGAGGTGCTTCTTCATTCAGACAGCTGCTGGCTGCCGAGGCTGAGAATCCCCAAGGTTGACAAGAAAAAGGCACAGGTCCGATGTTACCAAACCACATAGCAGACCATTAACTTAAGTCCATTGTAAGTCCCAAGGTCAGAAGAGCATAGCAGGCTGCTGAGCAAGGACATGGCTACATGCAGGGTCCAAACGTGCCATATAGGCTAGAGACCATTCCCAAGGCTTTTCCTTATATACAGGAAGCAGACCACATCCCAAAGGCAGCTACTCAGCTGCTTGTGGTTGATCCCAGCATGGAGTTGATTGCCATTCTCATAATGGGGAATAACTACCACCAGCTGCCCAGACACTCAATGACCAAGCTGACACACACACATAACCAACACATATTGCATGCAAATAAAATCTTACAGAAGATAATTCAAAAACGATTGCAGCAGTAAATTAACAAGGAAATTCCAGAGGTACAGGCTGGATTCAGAAGAGGATGTGGAAAGAGGGATATCATTGCTGATGTCAGAGAGATACTGGCTGAAAGCAAAGAATACCAGAAGGATGTTTACTTGTGTTTTATTGACTATGCAAAAGCATTTGATTGTGTGGATCATAACAAATTGTGGATAGCATTGAGAAGAATGGGAAGTCCAGAACACTTGATTGTACTCATGAGGAACCAGTACATAGACCAGGAGGCTGTCATTTGAACATTAAAAGGGTCATTTGATGCTTTAAAATCAAGAAGGGAGTGTGTCAGGGTTGTGTCCTCTCACCATACTTACTCAATCTATATGCTGAGCAATGGATCTGAAAAGCTGGACTAAATGAAGAAGAATGTGGCATCAGGATTAGAGGAAGAATCATTAACAACCCGCAATATGCTGATGGCACAACTTGAATTGCTGAAAGTGAGGATGACTTGAAGCACTTACTGATGAAGGTTGAAGAATACAGTCTGAAGTATGGATTACATCTCAATATAAAGAAAACAAAAATCCTCACAATTGGACCAGTACTCAGAGTCACAATGAGTGGAAGAAAGATTGAAATTGTCAAAGACTTCACATTGCTTGGTTCTACAATTGACGCCAATGGAAGCAGCAGTCAGGACATCAGATGACATATAGCCCTGGGCAAATCAGCCTCAAAGGACCTCTTTCAAGTGCTGAAGAGCAAAGATGTCTCCTTGTGAACGAAGGTGCACCTGACACAAGCCATAGTATTTTCAATTGCCTCATGTGCATGTGAGAGCTGGACAAGAAACAAGGAAGACCTAAGAAGAATCAATGCTTTTGAGTTGTGGTGTTGGTGAAGAATGCTAAAAGTACCATGGACTGCTAAAAGATCTAAAAAATCTGTCCTGGAAGAAGTGCAGCCAGAATGCTCCTTGGAAGTGAAACTTGCCAGACTTCATCTTATATACTTTGGTCATGTTGTCAGAAGGGACCATTCCCTGGAGAAAAATGTCATGCTTGGTAAAGTGGAGGGTCGAAGAGGGAGGGGATGGCCCTCAATGGGCTGGATTGATATAGTGGAAATGGCAATGGGCTCAAGTATAGCACGGATCGCAGAGTTGGCACAGGACCAGGTGGTGTTTCGTTCTGCTGTACATGGGTTACTATGAGTCAGAGACAACTCACCAGCACCTAACAACAACAATATGTATGTTTTATAGACTATGTAAAGGCATTCAATTGTGCGGATCATTACAAGTTATGGATAACATTATGATGTACGGGAATTCCAGAATACTTAATTGTGCTCAGGTGGAACATGTACACAGATCAAGAGGCAGCCATTAGAATAGAACAAGGAGATACTGCATGGTTCAAGATTTAGAAGGATGGAGGCTGGAATGTATTCTTTCAATTTACTAATTCAGTATATATTTGTTGTTGTTATTTGCCGTCGAGTCGGCCCCGACTCATAGCGACCCCTCCTTGGGTTTCCGAGGCAGTTATCACTACGGAAGTAGGATTGCCCAACCTTCCTTCCGAGGAGTGGCTGATGGGTTTGAACCGCCAGCCTCCTGGTTAGCAGTCAAGTGCCTTAGGCACTATGCTACCAGAGCTCCTAATTCAGTATATATATATAATTCAGTATATATAGTGACTGACAAATAATCCAAGAACTGGGCTATGTGAAGACAATTGCAGCATCAGGTTTGGTGCTGATTTGGAGGATGACTCAGTAACAACTTGAGATATGTAGACAATACAACCTTGGTTGCTGAAAGTGAAGAAAACTTAAAGCACTTACTGTTGAAGATCAAAGACTATAGCCTTTAGTATGGATGACACCTGAACATTTAAAAAGAAAAATTCTTACAACTGTACCGATAAACAGCATCATAATAAATAGATTAAATTTGATGTTCTCAATGATTTCATTATTCTTGGGTCAACAATCAATGCTCATGGAAACAGTGGACAAAAATTCAAATGGCATATTGCATTGTGTAAATTTTCTTTAAAAGATGTCTTCAAAGTGTTAAAAAGCAAAGATGTCACTTTGATGACTTGACACAAGCCATGGTATTTTCAATCATCTCATACACATACAAAAGTCTTGTTGTTATTTGCTGTCGAGTAGGAACTAATTCATAACTACCCCTCCTAAGGTTTCCAAGGCAGTATCACTACAGAAGCAGATTGCCC
Organism: Orycteropus afer afer; assembly: GCF_000298275.1. NCBI lineage: Eukaryota > Metazoa > Chordata > Mammalia > Tubulidentata > Orycteropodidae > Orycteropus > Orycteropus afer. Next base: position 106,883 of record NW_006922382.1, on the reverse strand, counting down.
AACCTTCCTTTCGAGGAGTGGCTGGTGGGTTTGAACTGCCAGCATTCTGGTTAGCAGTCAAGTGCCTTAGGCACTACGCTACCAAAAATATGAAAGTTAGACAATGAAAAAGAAAGATAGAAGAAGAATGAATGCCTTCAAGTTGTGGTGTTGACAAAGAATATTGAATATTTCATGGACTACTAGAAAAACAAACAAATCTATCTTAGAAGCATGACAAGAATACCCCTTAAAAGCAAAGATGGTGAGATATTGTCTCACCTACCTTGGACATATCAGGAGAGACTGATAGTTAGAGAAGAACATCATGTTTGGTAAAGTAGAGGATCAGCAAAAAAGAGGGGGCCTTTCAAAGTGATGGCTTAACACCATGAGTGCAACAGTGGGCTCAAATATGACGTGTTGTTGTTGTTGTTGTTAAGTGCTGTCAAGTCAGCCCCGACTCATAGCGACCCCTCCTTGGGTTTCCGAGGCAATATCACTACGGAAGTAGGATTGCCCAACCTTCCTTCCAAGGAGTGGCTGGTGGGTTTGATCCGCCAGCCTTCTGGTTAGCAATCAAGTGCCTTAGGCACTATGCTACCAGTGTTTTATGTAATATATGAGGTCATCATTGGTCAGAGCCTAGTCGCTAGCACCTCACAATAACAGACTAAAATGTAGTCCTTCATGGCAAAAAAGAAAACAAAAATCTCCAACTCATAGTGACCCCACTTGACAACACCTAAAAACAACAATGTGAAAATTACTATTCAATATACTAAGCTAAAATCTAAAATTATAAATGAATGATGACAACTTTATATATAACAGAATAAAACACTGCCTGGGCCTATGCCATATTTGAGCCCATTGTTGCAGCCACTATATCAGTTCATCTCATTAAAGGTCTCCTCTCTTTGGTGATCCTCTGCTTTACCAAGCATGTTGTCCTTCTCTAATTATGGGTTCCTCTAGATGCCATGGTGCCCAATAAGTGCATTGAATAAATGTTTATTCCAAGTAAAAAAAAAAAAAAGAAAAGCTTTCCTAGCAGTCATTTTGAGAATCCAAATGCACAGCTTTGAGAAGTTGAAAATACAAAGTGAAAATAATTTACAGTTGCCCTTTATATTTAAAAAAAAAAAAAAAAAAAAAAAAACCCTTCCAAAGTGATTATTATTTGCTACTCTGTCTCAGAGGGAGAAGTTGGCATCAAATCTTTGTTCAGAAAAAGCCACTCACTTTTGATTGCTGCACCCCAGGCTCATTTGTGGTACTGATGAACAGACCCATGATCTCTAGAGCAAATGTGAACAACCATCTCTGGCAAGACTAAATTACTGCTTACAAAAGATGCAGACACACAGAGTTAGGTACTTGGAACAACGCTAAAAGATGCTTTTTTGTTTTGCTCCTGAGCCAAGTGTCCCAAAGCACATGCAATTTTCTTTAGGCCACTGCCAATTTGCACAGATCAGTTGAGATTAACAACGGTGGATTAAATGATACCTTGCCAACCTGCTGCAGTGGGAGAACCTGCTGCAAAACCTGTATGGGCCCTATCACAGTGGAACGCAGGGAAAACAAGAGAGGCATACAGAATGCCAAAGAGAAAAAACCAAAAACCGAGTCTGACAAGCAGCAGTCATTCTGGTGACCAATAATATGGCTATTAGAAGATATCCAATTCCTCTATTCTAAAATGTTCTCAGCAGAACCAAATTTCTTTATAGGTCCATTCCAAATCTCTGTCTTAACAGTGTAGCCTCTTCTACCTGTCTGTTTTCTCTCTCTTGACCTCTCTAGCCTAAGTGGGCTTCTTCTGCCTCCATGAACATGTCAAACTTATTTCTGCCTCAGGAGCTTTGTGTATGTCCTGCTCTGACTTCCTTTAATCTTGTTCAGATAAGACCAAAGAAGCCTACTTTGACTCCTGGTTTAAATTACCTGTACGCCTTCTCACATTCATTCTCTGCACCATACTTAGTTTTCTTTATATTTCTATATGCCATTTGGTATATTACTTATGGTTGCATTTATTTACCACCTCTCTCTCTCTACAAAGTTTTATGTTTCATGAGACGCTATAGTCCCAGGCCATAGAACAATACCACACAGAGTTCACTCAACACCTATTTGTTGAATGAATCAATTTTAAATTTATTATTTCCCTGTATAATAAATTTAACTTTGTTATTTCAAACTTCCACTGAAGTTGGCTAACTATATACATGCATAGTTTGGAGAACAAATTAAAGAAAAGGGGTAATTTTCTTTTATAGATTATACAGAACAAGGAGAAGTAAATGGCTCCAAAGGACTGAAGCATGAAGTGGTTAAACATTTCAATGGTATAGGAATTTTTAGCTAGATATGACTATAAATATGTAAGTTCTCCTCCAAATCCCTAGAAATCTTTGAGAGGCCATTAGACTCTCACCAGGACTCAGCAAAGGAACTCAGTTCAATTTTATTGACATTACAGAAAATAAGAATTATTACTCTGAGGTTATAATTATGATGTTGACTTCTTTGTACTCTTTGTTTTGTTTTCTAAGGTTGAATAAGAGAAAATCAACTAGTGAATAGAAAGTTCCATTAATACATATTCTACTTGTTTATTGCTGGGTTTTTATAGTTTATCATACTTAGGAAAAAAAAAGTATGAAATATCAAAGACCACTGGCTGCTAATTTCATTGATGCCGTATTTCTTCTTAAAACATATTAGTCACTCCTGTGAAAAAGTGCACTTATTCTGCCTCCCCACCTGTGATATGACCTTGTTCCAGATGCAGAGCTCTGCAAAGGGCTGAGCCCCGACCTGCAGCACATGAACACTTTCTCTTGCTTCGCTGACAAATGAAATATTTCAGTTCCAAGCTCTTCAGGGATAAATTCTCATAATCAAAACACTATGTAAGAGAAGTTAAGCCTCCCCTCAAAAGCTTTATTTTAAATTTTAGTCATAATTTCTAAGCAATTATCTAACCATCTAAGGCATTATAAAATCAAACTTCCTGCACTTCATGTGTTTCTTTCTGGAAGAAAGAATTATTTTTACAGCATTTTGTAAGTCAGTGTTCCCTAGTCTCTTAGGTCCTTTGATCTCATAATGATGACCAACATGAGATGTTACACTTCTCTCTTGATACCGCATCAAGCCTTCATTCTCATTAGCTATTATATTCAAAGAACTGTGATAGATAAGTTAAAATATGTAAGCTAATATCTTACAAATCCAGGGAGTTATTCCAAATGATTGCAACACTAAGAATAAGTGCTAAGAAGTGGGAACTTGGCTATCATAGGAAATGTTGTTGTTGTTGTTATGTGCCGTAGAGTCGGACCCGACTCATAGTGACCCCTCCTTGGGTTTCCGAGGCAGTATCACTACGAAAGTAGATTGCCCTATCTTCCTTCTGAGGAGTGGCCTGTGGGTTTGAACCACCAGCCTTTTGGTTAGCAGTCAAGTGCCTTAGGCACTACGCTACCAGAGCTCCTATCATAGGAAATAGCATCTATTAAAACAAAAGTAAAGCTCAGAGCTCTACCCAGAAAGTCTACTTTCTTATTCAGAAAGAGTTTATTGAAGCCTCTGCTTAATATTACTTTGAGCACAATCAGACAATACTGATTCTTTAAGACCTGGGAATCTTAATATTTATCAAAGTAAAAGCAATTCAAATCTCAAAAGCTTTATATTAAATCATCAGCAATTATTGTCATTCAAATCATAGATATCTATGGAACACATGCTTCAGTTGAGAATTTAGAGTCAGCCAAAGTGAGTTACTATTCCATAGAACAGAGGTTTTCATTAGGAGTTAAGTGCTTCATGTATCCTTTTAGTCTGAAAACATATCAAACTTCTGTACTAGCTTAACACAGAGTTAGAGTGTGAAATGGGATGCTCTTCTTGGCTATTTTCATCACTAAGGTAACTAGTTTTGTCTTTTCCAAGTAGTCACACTCAGCCTGCTGGACATCTTTCATGGAGAAAACATTATTTCTTGAATCTTTCAAGTTATTTGCAAACATCTTGTCAGGCTACAAATTACTACTCTGTTTTTTAAACAATTATTAGGTTTGTCTAGTTACATCTTCATCAAAAACATCATTCCTATTTGAGCTGAAAGACCTGGCCCAGAGGCATCCTAGAAGAAACCTCAGGCAGGAGTGGTGAGAGGCCCTGGAGAAATCCACATTATGGCCTTAGGTTAAGAAAAAAGGTTGGAAAAGGATTCATGAGGCCCACTGTGCCTCCTTAACTCCTGATTTGCAAGATTAGAAAGCAGTGACACTTGCTCTGCTGCCCACATTTCTTTCTCCTTCACGTCCTCCATTTTCTCCTTTCCACAACTGAGTACTTCAGTGATATTTAATCGGACTCAAAGTGACAGAAGTCTGATAACCTTAATGGTCAGAATGAATTGAGGAGAGAATCTCTAATTGAAACAGTCATCAATATATTCAGATTGATTCCTGAGATTGCACCTTTAATAGTAACATACTGGAAATTAGTTTAAGAACAAACTATTACATTTCTAGATTACATACTTTGTTATTTTTCTCTAAACTGCTATAGTTTTTTGACAATTTTTTTCCCACCATAATCAGTGCTAGAAAAGCAGAGTGGTGAACAGGAGAAGGGAAAGGAGATTAAATAATAATAATCATCATCGCATCTGTTCAGAAGCTTAGAAACAAAGTATTCAAACGGTAAAAAATCACATTTAGGCATTTACATGAAAATTCTTTGAACCTAGCAAGCAAGACACAAATATAAGGAATCATTTTGACTGTCTTCGGTTTTCTTTCTTGTTCTTTTTACACATTCTACTATTATTTAATGAAGTCCTCTCAAAACAATCATTTCCTCTCCTTATCCCATAAAAAGCCAATGAAAATGAGGAAAACCCTCAATGAGATTAATTGATACAATAGACACAAAAATAGATGCAAATATATGAACAATCATGAAGAGGGCGCAAGTCCAGGACTGTGTTGTTCTGTTACACATGAGGTTGGCATGAGTCAGAGCCAACCCAACAGCAACAAACAACAACAACCCCGTAAAAGTGTCTAACTATGAGATAAGCTACTCTTGGCCATCGGGACCCACCGGTTGGGTGGTCAACATTACTAAATAACCAAGATTTATTTTATGAGTCACTTTAGACAAAGGGTGTTGGCAGAATGATTTCAGCAAGAGGAAAACATAAATAAAAAACAAGACAAAATAAAACAGAGATACTCACAGAAGTCCCTTGAGCCTTAATCGTGGAATTCTTTATGTCAGGGCAAATTGCTCCAGTGAAGCAGTACAGCATCTGAAAGAAACATGGAGCTGTTCAGTAGTCCCTTCTGAGGGACCGCCCAGTTCTGCCGATGACTGCTCTGGGAAGAAAGGCCCATTTACCAGGAATTGATGTCTCTTTAGTTCTAGTTAAGACAGCTTCCAGCTTGGGGACTTGCCAATATACTGATTTATCATTTTGAAATTTAAACAGTGTATTTATTTATTTATTGTCTCTTAAGCCACTATGGTTTTAACAGTGAATTCCCATATCTCTTCCAGGGTATGCCTAATAATAGACTTTTAAGACAGGTCTCTTCTTCACTTTAGAAGCTCTGGTGGCACAGTGGTTAAGTTGCTTGTCCACTAACTGAAAGGTCAGCTGTTCAAACCCACCAGCTGCTCTTGGGGAGAAAAATGTAGCAGTCTACTTCCATAAGGACTTGCAGCCTTGGAAACTTTATGGGGCAGTTCTACTCTGTCAGATAGGGTAGCTATAAGTCAAAATCCATTTGATGGCAATGGAATTAGTTTGTGGTTTGGGTCTCCATTTTATGATTGCTTGAAATATACTTCCCAAATGTGTGCTTAGTCTCAAAGTTTGCCTAGAAGTGTGAGAGTTTAGTTGCTACTCTAAATAAAACCTCACAGTACTTGGAAGGGATTAAAAGGCATGTTGTTGTTGTTGGTATTTGCCATCAGGTCGGACCTGACTCATAGCAACCTTGGGTTTCCGAAGCGGTATCACTACGGAAGTAGATTGCTCAACCTTCCTTCTGAGGGGTGGCTGGTGGGTTTGAACTGCCAGCCTTCTGGTTAACCGTCAAGTGCCTTAGGCACTATGCTACCAGGGCTCCTACTAAAAGGCATAGTGAGCCCTAAACCAGTACCCCCACTTTGAGGTCTAAATTGATTCTTTGCTCATCTGAGGAGGAATAATTTTTTTTTCTCATATTTGCCATCTTTGTTTTCAGAGTATTTATTTTTATTCTCAAAATTAAAAGTTATCAAATTCTAAAGAAAAAAAAATGATTATTGTATATTTATTCCTCTAAGGTTTTACTATTTATCAAACAAAATATTCTCTAAAAGCTTCCATAAAAATGCAGAAACTTTTGAGCACTTTCATTACATGTTTTTTTCAAGAAAGAGATATTGTGAGTTTCCTTTCATTCTTCCAAGTTGCAGGATGACAAAAAGACAAGATGTTCTTAATGTCACTGCTTAGCATAAAGACACCTCTGGGAGTAATTAATGGGTTATGGGAATCTCTCATGAGTTTCATATCCTTCTGGTTCATGCTCTCACAGAATATGTGGGCCACAATTTTTGCTAACAGTCTTGCACCCTAATAAGAGAGTGTACTATGTGCTGGTGATCACTATGTAGGAAAAAGTAGAAATAAAGTGATAGAAAAAGGCATCATGGTGGAAGGAGCATTTGCTTTATGCTCATACTCTCCCACTTTTTGCCAGATGACTTTGAACAAGTACCTTAACATCTTGGACCATAATTTCCCTATCTTTAAAATGGGCACAATAAAAGTTACATGAAGAATTGCTCAGAGGATCACAAGTTATTACTTAAATACTAGCATATGGATGGTATTTAGTAAATTGTCACTTTTATTTTGAAATTGTCTTTGAACTCTAGAAAATCACTACTCACTTAGGGGAGGAGACAGAACTCTGGTGGCACAGTGGTTAACCCATATGGCTGCTAACCTAAAGATGAGTGGATCAAACCCACCAGCTGTGCTGAGGAAGCAGGATAAGGCAGTCTGCTTCCATAAAGATTTACGGCCTTGGAAACTGTATTGTTGTTGTCGTTGTTATGTGCCATTGAGTCGTACCTGATTCATAGGGACCCCTCCTTGGGTTTCTGAGGCAGTATCACTATGGAAGTAGATTGCTCAACCTTCCTTCTGAGTAATGGCCGGTGGGTTTTAACCCAAGCCTTCTGGTTAGCAGTCAAGTGCCTTAGGCACTGAGCTACCAGGCTGTTCTATTCTGTCCTATCGGGTCACTATGAGTTGGAATTTGTTTGATAGCAATGGGCTTTTGGTTTCAGGGAAGGAGATGATAAATATAAGGCAAAAGATTAAACATATTATCCCACCACCACCAGTTGCCTTCGATTCAATGCCAACTCACGGGACTCTATGTGTGTCAGAGTAGAAATAACTATGCTCCATAGCATTTTCAATGGCTGTGATCTTCCAGTAGATAGCCATTCCATTGCTCCATGGTGCCTATTGGCAGATTTGATCTGACAACCTTTTAGGTTAATTTTTGTTGAGTGCCTTTGAGTCAGTCCTAACTCGTAATGATCCCATGTGATAAAGTAGAACTGTCCCATGTGGTGTTCGTGGCTGTATTCTTTACAGAAGCAGATTGCCAGGTTGTTCTCCTGTTGAGTCACTAAGTGGTTTCAAACTGTCACCCTTTCAGTTTGCAGTTGAGTACTAAATTTTTATGCCACCAGGGCTCCTTAGAAGCCAAGTAGTTAACTGTTTTTGTCATCTAGGGTCTCCAAGATATTATTAGAAACACTTTAAAGGATAATTCAGGAAGAAATTACTAGGCTGTAGCAGTTGGGAAGGTTTTAAGGGGTTTGGGGCATAACTGTGGTTAGATTCTAGAGTATTACCAAGTAGAAAAAGACTGGAGAGAGTTATGGGGGGGGGGTAAATATTTGAAAATAATAGCAGACATCCACCATAGCAATGGGTTTAAGTGGAAAAAAAAAAGCACCAAGGTCACCAAATAAGCTTTTGTACAGTTTTCAAACTCCATTTTGAACTCAGAGAGCATAGACTTGTACGAGTACCTATATAGGTACTCATTTATAGTCAGTGTTTGCTAAGCTCCTACTATATGTCTAGCCTTATATTAGGTGAAGAGTTGTTGTTGTTGTTGTTATTTTGCTGTCAAGTCGGCCCCGACTCATAGCGACCCCTCCTTGGGTTTCCGAGGCAGTATCAGTACGGAAGTAGGATTGCCCAACCTTCCTTCCGAGGAGTGGCTGGTGGGTTTGAACCGCCAGCCTTCTGGTTAGCAGTCAAGTGCCTTAGCCACTATGCTACCAGAGCATTGAATAATGAAAACATGGTCCGTATTCTCTGGAGTGGAGGAGTCAATATAAACAAGAAAATAACAACAACAACAAAAAATATATATATATGAGAGTGGTATGGGAAAAATATATCAAGTATTCTCAGGTAGCTTGAGAAAGGCTTTTTAAAAAGGCCACTTTTCAACTGACACATGAAAGATAATACAAATCCCATAGCAAATCATAAAGAAAAAGAATTTTTGAGGAGGAGAAACCAGGAGCAACAAAAACAAAAAATAAATAAAGAAAAGAAAGGCTGGAAAACCTAGGCTGATTGAATATTGGTTACAGATAAGCAGCATTGACATTACCTGGGATCTTGTTAGAAATACAGACTTGTGAGCCCCACTTCAGATCAACTGAACCTGAATTTTCATTGGGAAAGAACTCCAGGAGATTCATATACACGTTAAATTTGAGAAACATTAAACTTAAAATTATATTTTGAATTAGGCCGCATGGAGGTCATTGGTTGGGTTGGTAAATCGAGGGTAAAACGCAAATTGAGATGGGTTAACAGATGACTTGATGTAAGAAGTCAACACAGCATGTGTTAAGAACTCATTACAAATGTATGAGTTGGAAGAGGATGGGAAGAGAGGATAGGGTCAGTAGCTGAAAGGGAATACAAGGTCCAGAGAGAAGTTGTTTAAGAAGGGAAGATGTATATTTGTGCATATAAAGGTAACATCTAGAACAGAGGCCGAATGGTGATGAGGATATAGACAAAATATCTAAGGGTCACAGTCCGTGTAGATGCCAAATTAGTTTTGCAAATATGACTTATGTCCTCCCTTTTCAGCTGTATACAATTAACAAATAAAAGTGCACTCTTCAACTTTACTTCTCACTGTGTGAGAAGTCTGAGATAAAAAGTTCAATTAAAGTAAATTAGCCCTTGAGATGCAACATGACAAAATTCTCTGCAATGGAGAAGGGACACTTCCTGCACTGGAACAAGAGGGAGCGTGGGAAGGATTTGTGTCTTGTAGAGTTATTCCTGGGAATACGAGTAGCTTCTGGTACACTAATTGCCTTTTGTCCACAAGCATAAGGCATGAACACCAGCTATAAACAAGGGGAAAATAAGAGTGAGAATTTTTTTTTAAGTGAGAAGTTAGGAACGATTCTCTGCAGAAAACCAAAGAACAACTATAGTAGCAGTACCAGACAATCTTCAGTGGCTATTTAAATTTAGTATTCAGAATTTATAGTGAAATCTGCCCAATTACACAATTCTTTCTTTACCAGCTGTGCTCAACTTTATGTGTACAGGTGTAGAAAAAGCAGATGGTTGGGTGCACCTAAGGTTGGGGCTAATATTCAGAAGTCATCCTTTAACACAGCAACATGTCTAAATCAAGTTCTTGGCAGCTGTTTCTGACTACAGAAGTTAGAGGTTAGATGCCGATATTTAGCTCAAATTATATTAACATTGTGCTGGTTGTTCACCTCCTCTGTGCTCAGTTTCACATAAATTTTCTATGAATTTTGCAGGAATGTTATGGCTTAGGTAGTTTTAACTGCATTTTATCCATAAGAAAATTGAATAAAAGAGGGTTTAAGTAAACTTTAAGTAAGTTGTAATGCCAACACTCAAATGAACATCTACTTCACTTCTACCACCAGTTATTTTATTATAATAATGAAAGGAATTAAAAATATATTAAAAGCTAGCAAATAGTTATTTTCTTTAATTAAAGGGAAATTCCTTTTGTTTTTTATTGGATGGCTTTTCTCCAACAGTGTTATGAAATTGGGTGAAACATGACATGTGGTCTTTCTTTCCAGCTGTATATAATCAGTAATAAGTGTGCATATTGCACTCTTGGAGATTTTGCTTTTCATGTTCCCTTACCACACAGTGCAAGAAGTCGGCAAGGAAAGCTTAAACTAAGCACAGTGTAAGAGATAAGATGGAGGCAGTTCTTCATGATTCCTGAGACATCTAGAAAAGATTTGTCTATGATTTGCTACATCTTACCTTCCAACATATGAGAAATATGGCATTTACTTTGGGTTGAATTATAATATTATTAACCAATAAATTCCTAAAATAAACATGCGAGATAAAAATCAGATAACAAAGTCAAATGCCTATGGGGCCTGGAAGGGAACTTAAATGAGTGAATAGAGTCAAGCAGAACACAGTGGGAAGAACATTGGCTATGGCAAAATGGAGAGCCATTAATTTGCTTGATCTAATTTATACCATTTAGGAATCCAGGATGAATATTGCCAAATCCTCCTATTACCCAACAGAAGACAGATAACCTTAGATTTCTGTGAAATTTAGATGTTTTAAAACATTCTGTTGGCTAAACCAAACATATCAATTATGGTTAGGCCCAGAGACCACTTGCTTAACACTTCTGATAGTTGTTGTCAGGTCCCATCAAGTCTGCTCTGACTCATAGCGATCTATGTACAACAGAATGAAACATTGCCCACTGCTGTGTCAGCCTCACAATCCTTGTTATACCTGAGCCCATTGTTGCAACCACTGTGTCAATCCACCTTGTTCAGGGCCTTCCCCTTTTTGGTGACGTTCAACTTTACTAAGCATGATATCCTTCTCCAGAGAATGGTCCATTCTGACAACATAACCAAAGTAGGTGAGACAAAGTCTGGCCATTCTCGCTTCCAAAGAGCATTCTGGCTGCAATTTTCCAGGACAGATTTATTAGTTCCTTTAGCAGTCCATGGGAGCTCTGGTGGTGTAGTGCCTAAGGCATTTGACTGCTAACCAGAAGGCTGGTGGTTCAAACCCACCAGCCACTCCTTGGAAGGAAAGTTGGACAATCTGCTTCTGTAGTGATACCCCCTGGGAAAGCCAAGGAGGGGTTGCTGTTAGTAGGATCCAACTCCACGGCAGTGAGCTGAATGAGTTAGCAGTCCATAATACTTTCAGTATTCTTTGCCAACACCACAGATGAAAAACATCAACTCTCCTTAGGTCTTCCTTATTCATTGTCCAGCTCTCACATGCATGTAAGGCAATTGAAAATACCATGGCTTGTGTCAGGCATACCTTAGTATTCAAGAACATATCTTCGCTCTTTAGCACCTAAAAGAGGTCTTTTGCAGCAGATTTGCCCAATGCAAAATTTTGTCTGATGTCTTGACTGCTTCTTCTATCGGTGCTGATTGTAGAATTGAGTAATATGAAGTCTTGGACAACTTCAGTCTTTTCTCCACTTATCATGGTGCTGCTTATTAGTCCAGTTGTGGGGATTTTTGCTTTCTTTATATTGAGGTTTAATCCATACTGCAGACTGTAGTCTTCAATCTTCATCAGTAAGGGCTTCAAGTCATCTTCACTTTCAGCAAACAAAATTTGGTCATCTGTGTATCCCAGGTCGTTAAATGAGTCTTCCTCCAATCTTGATGCCACGTTTCTCTTCATATAGTCCAGCTTCTTGGATTATTTGCTCATCATACACATTGAATAAATTTAGTGAAAGGATATAATCCCGACTTACACCCTTCCTGATTTTAAACCACTCTGTATCCCCTTGTTCTGTTTGAATGGCAGCCTCCTGGTCTTTGTAGAGGTTCCTAATGAGCACATAAGTGTTCTGGAATTCCCATTTGTTTTTGGTTATTTTGTGCTGCTCTGAGAGGAATATACCACAAATGGGATGGCTTTAGCAAACAAGAGTTTATTCTCTTACAGTTGGGAGGCTTTAAGTCTGAATTCCAAGTGCCAGACTCTAGGGGCTGGGTGAAAACCCCTCAACCTTGGGCTTCAGCTTTGCCTCCTGCTCCTGGCCCACTGAAGCTAGAGGCTTTTCTTCACTCAGACAGCTGCTGGCTGCTGAGGCTAATAAATGCAAGGTTGGCAAGTAAAAAGGTACAGTCCCAGTATTACCAAACCACATGGTAGGCTGTTGATTCAAGTCCACTGAAAGTCTCAAGATCAGCAGAACATGGCAGGCTGCAGAACAATGACTTGACTACATGCAGGTTGAAGTGTACCATAAACTAGAAATCATTCCTAAAGCTGCTTCTTATATACAGGAAGCAGACCACATCCCTAAAGCAGCTACTCAACTGCTTGTGGTAGATCTCACCACAGAGTTGATTGCCAGTCTTATCATGGGGAATAAGTACTACCAACTGCTCAGCCACTCAACCAGGCCCAGCCAAGTTGACACACAAACTTAACTACCACACCATTCTTCTCAGTGTTATTCACAATTTGTTATGATCCACATAATTGAATGCTTGTGCATAATCAATAAAACACAAGTAAACATCTTTCTAGTATTATTTGCTTTCAGCCAAGATTCACCTGATATCAGCAATGATATCCCTCTTTCCACATTCTCTTTGGAATCCAGCTTGCATTTCTGGAAGTTCTCTGTCAGTGTATTGCTGAAACTATTTTTGAATTATCTTCTACAAGATTTTACTTGCATGTGATATTTATGATGTTGTTCAATAATTTCCACACTCTGTAGGATCACCTTTCTTTGGAATGGGTACAAATAGGGATATCCTCCAGTCAGTTGGCCAGGCAGCTGTCTTCCAAATCTCTTGGCATAGCAGACTGAGTTCCTCCAGCATGGCATCCTTTTGTTGAAACATCTCAATGGGTATTCTGTCAATTCCTGGAACCTTGTTTTTTGCCAATTCCTTCAGTGCAGCTTCAGCTTTTTCTTTCAATGCCTTTGGATCTTGATCATATGCCACCTCTTGAAACGGATGAACATTGACCAATAATTTTTGGTACAATGACTCTTATGTATTCCTTCCATCTTCTTTTGGTGTTCCTGCATCCTCCAATATATTGTCCACAGAATCTTTCAATATTGCAACTCGAGGCTTAAGTTTCCTCTTGAGTTCTTTCAGCTTGAGAAATGCCAAGCGTGTTCTTCCCTTTTGGTTTTCTAACTCCAGGTCTTTGCACATTTCATTATAATAATTGACTTTGTCTCCTTGAGTTGTTCTTTGAAATCTTCTGTTCAGCTCTTTGATCTTGCATTTCTTCCATTTGCTTTAGCTCCTCTCCATTCAATGGCAAGTTTCAGAGTCTCTTCTGACATACATTTGGTCTTTTCTTCCTTTCCTTTGTTTTAAATATGTTTTTGCTTTCTTCATGGATGATGTTCTTGATATTATCCCACAATTAATCTGGTTTTTGGTCACTGGCATTCAATGCATCAAATCTATTCTTTAGAGTGTCTCCAAATTCAGGAAGGATACAATCAAGGTCATATTTTGGCTCTTGTGGACTTCTTTTAATTGGCTTCAGCTTCAAATTGAACTTGCATATGAGCAGTTGATGGTTTGTTCCACAATCAGCTCCTGGGCTTTTTTTTTTTTTTTTTGGCTGAAGATATTGAGCTTTCCATTGTCTCTTGCCACAGATGGAGTCGATCTGATTCCTGTGTACTTCATCTGGAGACATCCATGTGTGTAGCTGCCATTTGTGTTGTTGAAAGAAAGGCATTTGCAATGAATAAGTTGTTAGTCTTGCAAAATTTTATCATGTGATTTCCAGCATTATTTCTATCACCAAGGCCATATTTTCCAACTACCAGTGATTCTTCTTTTTTTTCCAACTTTTGCATTTCAATCATCAGTTATAATCGACACATTTTGATTGCATGTTTGATCTATTTCAGACTGCAGAAGTTGGTAAAAATCTTCATTTTCCTCATCTTTGGCTTTGGTGGTTGGTGAATAAATTTGAATAATAGTAGTATTAAGTGTTCTTCCTTGTAGGCATATGGATATTATCCTATCACTGACAACATCGTACTTCACGATAGCTTGATACATTCTTTGTGATGATGAATGCCACACCATTCCTCTTCAATTTTTTATTCCCAGCAAAGTAGGTCATAAGGTTGTCTGATTCAAGATGGCCAAAACCAGTCTGTTCCAACACATTAATGCCTATGATATTGATCTTTACTCATTCTATTTCATTTATGACAACTTCTAATTTTCTTAGATTCATGCTTCATACATTCCATGTTCCAATTATTAATGGATATTTGAAGCTGTTTTTTCTCATCTTGAGTCAAGCCACATCAGCAAATGGAGGTCCTGAATGCTTTACTCTACCCATGTTATTAAGGTTGGCTCTACTCTGAGGAGACAGCTCTTCCCCAGTTGTATTTTGAGTGTCCTCCAACTTGAGGGGCTCATTTTCCAGCACAATACCCAACAATGTTTCAGGGATAATCATAAAGTTTTCCAGTAATATATCAGGAAGTATTTCACTGCTATTCATAAGGTTTTTGCTGTCCAATTCTTTGAGAAGTGAATGGCCTTTTTCTTCTTCTGAGTCTGTCTTAGCAACCACCACAGTACGACAAACTGACAGACAAGTTTGTCTCCCTTAGTTGTTCCAAACCACTCTGCTCACTTCCTGATCTCCCTCAGTCACTCCAAACACAGTACATCTGATAGAGATACATTTAAATCTGTGAAAAGTATCTTAATTATCAATGTTAACAAACCAGCCACACTATAAAATCTCTCTTAAATTGCTCTTTTGAGAAATATGATCTACTTGGTGCATTTATAGAGTCAGATTTTAACTGAAAGTTTGGAAGTTTGAGTTCATCCAGAGGTGCCTTGCCTTGTGATCTACTTTTGAAATATCTGCTATTGAAAATCCTATGGAGCACAGTTCTACTTTAACACACATTGGGTCAACCTTAAGTAAGAATTGATTCAAGGGCAAATTTTCTTTTTTAATTTTTCATGTTGTTATGGTGTTATGTTTTATGTATGTTATGTTGACTTCAACTCATAGTGACCCTATGTATAACAGAAGGAAACACTGTCCACTCATGCACCATACTCACAATCTTTTGCTATATCTGATTCCATCATTGTAGCTACTGTGTCAGTCTGTCTCATTAAGGGCCTTTCCCTTTTTCATCAACCCTCCACTTTACCAAGCATGATACCCTTCTCCAGGGAATGGTCCTTTCTGACAACATGACGAAAGTAGGTGAGACAAAGCATGGCCATTCTCTCTTCCAAGGAGAAATCTGGCCATACTTTGTGCAGGTCAGATTTGTTAGGTTTTCTGTCAGTTCATGGTGCTTTCAGTATTCTTTGCCAACACTACAATTCAAAAACATCAACTCTTCTTTGGTCTTCCTTATTCCTTGTACAGCTTTCATAGGCATATGAAGTGACTGAAAACACCATGGCCTGGATTAGGCACACTTTAGTCTTCAAAGAGACTTCTTTGCTCTTCAGCACTTGAGATTTTTTTGCAGCAGATATGCCCAGTACAATACAACATTTCATTTCTTGGCTGCTGTTTTCCATTAGTGTTGATTGTGGATCCAAGTAAAATGAAATCTTTGACAACCTCAAATTTTTGTCCATTTTTCATGATGCTGCTTATTGGTCCAGACACATTATTTTTCTTAATGCACTAATCTAGTATCAGATCAGCAAAGTTCAATTTGATTCATGTTTTGTTTATTAAATTCCCGTCTCAGAAATTTGGCATGTATCACCAGGTGGGCCATTCAAGAAATTGATTGATCCTTTCAGCATTGAATACATTTCACTACAGACTTCAGCCTCCCCCCTGCTATTGCTTGTCAATATTTGAGTCTCTGTCAACATCAGGAACACACCACAAGATGTTAAAGGATTCTCACTGCTCCAAATTGTGTGTGAATTTTAGCTCTTAACTCTGTGGGTTGGCTATCAAATCTATTTTGGTTGATCAACTTCTCTCCCATACTAATTCATATATCTGTTAGTCATATTGTGGTGGCTTGTGTACTATTGTGAGGCTGGACACTATGCTACCAGTATCTCAAATACCAGCAGTGTCACCCCTGGTGGACAGGTTTCAGCAGAGCTTCCAGAGTAAGGCAGACTCAGAATGAAGGGACTACTACTTCTCAAGGAACTGGCAAAATGAAAACATTATGAATAGTGATGAAACACTGTCTGATATATTACTGGATGCATTTATGGTAATTATCTTTTAATTTAAAGAAATTACCTTAGAAAAGGAAACTGTTGTAAAAGAAAATAAGAATATGCTTTCTTTGTACAAATCATTGGTTTCTATCTAAGTAAGAAGGTGCAGGCAAAAAGTCTTTATGAAAGAAAGTAGAGAATATCTTTATTCAGCACTGGTTCTCACTTATGCATCAAAGAGTTCACAAACTTAATCAATTTATCATAATGAACTTCCCAGGGGTAGTCAACAAGAGTATTATAAGCACAGCAGGTAAGTTTTCCAACAATAATGATATTATGCTTCTTTCTGCATAAAGACTAATTTTAGCAGCTTTGTGTTTCAAAGTTAAGTGCATAAACACACAAAAGTCCCAGTGACAAAATTAAACTTATAGCCTATTAGCTAAGATTCACATGTGCTATTATTTAATGTTATCTTAAGAGCAATGAAAATATGAATATGATTCTAATAGACATGAACTCCTTGCTATTCCCTAAATATGCCTCAAATTTTTGTGATTCTATGTTTGACCTTGGCCAAGTAAAGCTATAAAAATTCTATCTACCTTCCAAGTCTGGGTTCAAAACTGCTTTCTCTCCACTGATACTAGTGAATGAATGCCTACTACATGTACATCTACTATGAATTCTTGTATGCTAAGGTATGTTAGTATAGGTAAGGAATGTTACCTTACATGGTCAAAGAGACTTTGAAGATGTGATTAAATTTAAGAATCTTGAGCTGGAGAAGGAGACATAACAATGGAAGCAGAGGTTAGAATGATATGGAGCCATAAATCAAGGAATGTAGCAGTCTTTTGATGCCTGGAAAAGCAGAGAATGTGATTCTCCTCCTGGAATCTCCAGAAGAAATGCAGCCCTTACCTCCAGAACTGTAAGAAATAAATTTATGTTGCTTTGAAACAGTAACTTGGTAATTTGTTATAGCGGCAACTGAAAACTAATGGAACTTCCAAGTTTTTGTGGCATTAATGTTATTAAGATTCTCACCTCATTCTCCTGTCATTATAACTTTTGAACAAAGACACAGTATTTACACTTATTTATATTAATTTCATTTTATTAATTATGGCCTAGAGCCTAAGGCACTTGACTGTTAATCAGAAGGCTGGTGTTTCAAATACACCAGCCACTCCTCAGAAGGAATGTTGGGGAATCTACTTCCATAGTGATACTGCCTCGGAAACCCAAGGAGGGTCATTATGAGTTGGGTCCAACTTAACAGCAAATAACAATAATAATAACAATGCATATAATAGCTTTCCTTGCTGTCTTTGTTTGTCTCTCCTATAAGTAGAACTTGAAACAAGAATCTGAATAGAAATAGTTTGTTTGAGGGGGTAATTGTAGAGACCATAAGTAATAGAGTGGGGATGCAATACAGGAAAGAGAAGAAAGCTCATTAATAATAAAATTAGTATGCTGGGTCATTGGAATTTCATCCTGCTTGGGAACAATGGTAACTCTGCAGAATACATGTGTCATAGTTTTCTTCCAAGGAGTAAGGTACTTGGGGTATTCATCCACTAACTGTCATCAGTCATTTGCTTGAACATTGGGAGAGAGGTAGTAATTCTACAGAATGTATGACTGTTCCTAGGTGGACCAACCACCATTGGTTAGAGAAAGCCCTTAGGCAAAGAATCACAATGCTAGCACTGGAAGTTGAATCCTGGTGAGTTCTACCTGGCAAGGAAATATATGTGGGACATTGACAGGTATGATGTATCCATCCCTTCTACATGTTCAAATCAGATTTTCAGTTAACTGTATCAGCTGATTTACTCCAACAAGATAAGGTGATACTACTGGTATCAATTTCTCTCATTTTTTATATGTTATTTTTTTGAAATCTACATGTTCTTCTTCTCTTTTTTTCAATGTTATTCTTGGTGCTGTCTAGTCATTCGTGACTCATAGTGACCCTATATACAGCAGCATGAAACAGTCTCTAGTCCTGTGCCATCCTCAAAATCAGAGTTGTGTTTGAGCCCATTGTTGCAGCCACTGTGTCAGTCCATCTTATTGAGGGTCTTTCTTTGTTGCTGATTCTCTACTTTACCGACAATGATGTCCTTCTTGAGTGACTGGTCCTTCCTGATAACATGTCCAAAATATGTGATATGAAGTCTCACCATCCTCATTTCTAAGGAGCCTTCTATATTTCTTCCAAGACAGATTTGTTCATTCTTCTACCAGTCCATGGTATAGTCAATATTCATTGCCAATACGATAATTCAAATGCATCAATTTTTCTTGGATTTTCCCTATTCATTTTCCAGGTTTCAGATGCATATGATGTAAATGAAGATATCATGGCTTGGGTCATGCACACTTCAGTCCTAATTTACTAGGGCTTCCATAACAAAATACTACAAACAGGGTGGTTTGAAAGAACATAGCTTTATTAGAGTTCTGAAGGCTAGAAGTCCAAATTTAGGGCATCAACAGGACCATGCTCTCTCCATTCACTCCAGAAAAAAGATCCATTTTTGCCTCTTTCAGTTCCTGGTAGTCCTGAGCACTTCTAGAAGTTCAAATCAGGGTATTGGTCAATCTCTACTAAAGGCTTTGAGAGAGGAATTTTTCCATGTCTCTCCTAGTTTCTTTCAGTTGTCTGCAGTCCTTGTTATTCCTTTGCTGCTTATAGATGCATCTGCCTCCATTTTTACAAGGCATCTCTCTTCCTCCTGTTTGTGGCCCTGTTTCCATGTTGTTCTCCCTTTTATAAGACATCCCTGGGAAAGGATAAAGATTAGGATCTACCCTACTCTATTAATACTTAACTGATAAGATCTATAAAATCTACAAAAAACAATCCAACTCTTTTCCCAAATAAGATCACATTCACAGGTTGAAGGGTT
This sequence comes from Orycteropus afer afer, assembly GCF_000298275.1. Classification (NCBI taxonomy): domain Eukaryota; kingdom Metazoa; phylum Chordata; class Mammalia; order Tubulidentata; family Orycteropodidae; genus Orycteropus; species Orycteropus afer. Next base: position 87,651 of record NW_006922382.1, on the reverse strand, counting down.
AAGCCTTCAACATATCTTTCTGGAGAACACAATTCAATCCAGAACAATGACATTTTGTCATCAGAGCTCAGAGGTAGCCTTATGCAGCCATGCAGGAGAAAAATGTCCCACTGAACTGTCTTTACTAAATAGGTTTATGAACATTTTTTCTTAATTCTGTCTATGATTTTACTCTTCTTTAGTTAACTCAACTGTCCCCAGCCAAGCAAGCCTGAAAGTATGAGATTAGGCTTCAATTTTCCACCCACATTATAATGACATGACTTTCTCCATACACCAAATCACCAGATTTGTGAGCTACCAAGGTGTCCTCCTGGTATTCTGGGAAAATATTACACATGTGTTCCAGGAGAAATTCCCTTGTTCTTGACATTCTGGCCTCCTGTTTTTGCTCCCCACCTGCTGTCTGTGAAGTTTACTAACAGGCCCCATATCTATTCCAGGTTCCCATATTTAATATTCCTACTGAACCATCAGCAAGGGGCTCCTCTCTTCCTTTTGTCTGTGCCTCTGGAGCATAGAGCAGGCCTGATTACCTATAGATTGACTGGTCCCCCTCTTTCCATGCTTTCCTTTTTAGATTATTTCTCCACACTGAAACTTCGGTGTTCTTTTACGATGGATATCTCATCTTGTCACTCACAGCCCTCCACAGCTTGAACCTCCCCAACAGCATGCCCTCATATTTAAAATAAATTCCGATTTCCATAGCTGGGTTTGCAAGGCTCTGCCTGGTGTGGCCTGTTCAGCTACCTCTCCAGTCTTTCTCTACTACTTTGTTCCTTTTTTCTTTGCTCCAACCACCTGGTCTTCCTCACTTTTCTATGATTATGCCACATATACATTTTTAAAAATATCTTTGTAGTTTTTTTTTTTTTCCCCCCCCATTTGCAGAGAATAATTTCCTTCTGGTATTCATCTGGCTTGCTTAGTCATTTCCTTCAGGCCTTCTCTCAACTGATAGCACCACCCTACCTGAAATAGCACACATTTCTTTGTTTTAACCCTTGTCCTGTACAGAATTACTTTTCTTAATAGCTCTTATTGTTATCAGCCATATTATATGTTGATTTGGTTATTTGTTTAATTTCTGTTCCCTCCACTAGGAAAGATAGAAGTTTTGTCTTAAATTTTAGTCATTGCTATGCTTCTAGCACCTCACTCAGTGACTACATATTTATTGTAGGTGCTTAGCTAATATTTATAAGTCAATTGCAAGAAGGCTCATCTTTTAAACAAGTTTTTTCCCTCTTATACTTAGGTATAATGAATGTAGAAAACAGAGTAATTTATGATTGCTACTAGAAATTTCTTTCTTTGAGTTTACAAGCCCATAAAACCCTTCTGTGATTAAATCTCTCCCTCTTCCACATGGAAAGGGTCAGCCTACTGCTCCTTTTGAGACTATTCCAAGTGTTTTTAGAGCTTGGAATCCAGGATGAACTGACTTCTGACTTCATAAAAAGAAAGACTTCCTCCACATTGGATTGATCCCTATTAAGAACAGTGGACAATGGGGGCATTCATTCTCTTTTTGGAAGGCCCTGCTTCTACCCACAAGGATATACTTTGGTCTCTTAGCTTAGAAAATACATTTATAAAAGGAAATTTTCAGTCTATTTGGAATACAACAATCTGAATCCACTTTTAGAAAAAAATAATGTATCTCTAAATCTGCTCTGGTAGCATAGTGGCTAAGACACTTGCCTGCTAACCAGACGGCTGGCGGTTCAAACCCACCAGCCACTCCTCGGAAGGAAGGTTGGGCAATCCTACTTCCGTAGTGATACTGCCTCGGAAACCCAAGGAGGGGTCGCTATGAGTCGGGGCTGACTCGACGGCACATAACAACATAACAACAACAACAAATCTGCTTAGATAAATCTCTATAAATGCATCAAATTCACATGACTAAATGATATCTCTGGCTGACCTTTTATTTATATTTCTTCACTACACTTAGGGATCCTTCAAAAAATTGGATAGGTACTTGCCTCATATAAACATACTAATTCCAACCAACAAACCAATCCACTTTTGTCAAGTGGATTATGACACAAAGCTACCCCTCCTTGGGTTTCCCAGGTGGTATCTCTACAGATGTAGATCATCCAGTCTTCCTTTGGAGGACTTTGGAGGACTTCTAGTTAGCAGTCAAATGCCTTAGACACTACACCACCAGAGCTCCTGGTTGTTGTTGTTGTTGTTACATGCCCTTGAGTCTGACCCAGCTCATAACAAACACTGCTTGGGTTTCTGAGGCAGTTGTTGTTGTTATTATGTGCCTTGAGTCTGACCCAACTCATAGCGACCCCTCCTAAGGTTTCCGAGGTGGTATCACTATGGAAGTAGATTCCCCAACCCGAGGCAGTATCGCTGTGGAAGTAGATTGCCCAACCTTCCTTCTGAGGAGTGGCTGGTGGATTTGAACTGTGAGCCTTCTGGTTAGCAGTCCAGAGCTCCTTGGGAGGTACCAAAGAAGTAAAAAGGAGATCTTTTGGCACAGTTTAGGGGTTGGTTGCTAACCTACAGGTTGGTAGTTTGAATCCACCAGCCTCTCCATGAGAGAAAGACATGGCATTCTATGTCCATAAAAATTTTAGCCTTGGAAACACCATGAGACAACTCTACTCTTTCTTATAGGGTCACTATGAGTTGGAATCTACTTGACAGCAGTGGGTTTGTTTTTTGGTTGAATAAAGTTCTTCTCAGAAAAAAGGAATTATCTTCCCTAAAGGAATATTGGGGAGCTCTGGTAGCATAGTTCCTAAGGCACTTGACTTCTAACCAGAAGGCTGGAGGTTCAAACCCATCAGCCACTCCTAGGAAGGAAGATGGAGCAATCTACATCTGTAGTGATACTGCCTCGGCAACCCAAGGAGGGGTCGCTATGATCGGTCCAACTCGACAGCACGTAACAACAACAACAAAGGAACATTGTGTCTCCATCTTGTTGTTGTTGTTGTTATGTGCCGTCAAGTCAGACCTGACTCATAGCAACCCCTCCTTGGATTTCAGAGGCAGTATCACTAGGGAAGTAGATTGCCTAATCTTCCTTCTGAGGAGTGGCTAGTGGGTTTGAACCACCAGCCTTCTAGTTAGCTGTCAAGTGCCTGAGGCACTATGCTACCAGAGTTTCTCCTTGTCTCCACTTTAGGAGTCATAAATTATCTATGATGTTTAATCTGGAAGCTTTCCCAGCTTCAAAAAGAAAAAAGAAAGAAAAAAAGAAAGAAAACTTGAGGTCCAATCGTCCAATCTCCACTTTGGTAATTCATATTTACTTTCACTTCAGTATCAGTCAAAAGAACATTACTGTCTTTGGACTTTCTTCATTAATATTCCAATGCTTCTTATCTCCTTATTTGGCTATGAGCATCTCAAGAACAGGTTACAAAGACATCTTCCTACCCAATTATTATTTATAAATTAGTCTTAAATCTGGAGAAGCATTTTTTAGTGCATATCTTTTTGTTTTCTCAGGGATAAATGGACAATAGTTGAAAAGACCCTGGAAATCACCTTCCCTGTCTCACTTTTTGTAAGTCTTTGTTCAAATGTTGTCATTCCATGAGGCCTCTGACCACCCTGGGCCTGGCACTCTCAATTCCCTTTACCTTGACTGAGATAGTTTTACAGATAAGGCCACACTTTCTTTAATATTCCTCCCCGCAAGAGGGAGATCTTAATTCTCCTCCCCTGAGTGTGGGTGGGATCTCCGGTGGCATAATGCCTAAGGCATTTGACTGCTAACTAGAAGGATGGTGGTTCAAACCCACCAGCCACTCCTCGGAAGGAAGGTTGGGCAATCTACTTCCATAGTGATACCTTCTTGGAAACCCAAGTAGGGGTTGCTATGAGTCGAAATAGACTCGACGGCAGTGAGTGTGTTTTTTGGTTTTGAGTGTGGGTTGGACTTAGTGACTTGCTTCTAGTGCACAGAATATGAAAGAGATGATGAAATATTACTTCCAAAATTAGGTTATAAAAAGACATTGGTTTCCATGTTGGGCACTTTCTCTCACACACAAACACACTCTCTCTCAAACATGTTCTGGAGGATGCCAGCTTCTATTTCATATCAACAACCCTATGGAGAGGCTCAGGAGCTCTGGTAACATAGTGCCCAAGGCACTTGACCACCAACCAGAAGGCTGGCGGTTCAAACCCACCAGCCACTCCTCAGAAGGAAGGTTGGGCAATCTACTTCCATAGTGATACTGCCTCGACAACCTGAGGAGGAATCTCTATGAGTCGGATCTGACTCAACCGCACATAACTACAGCAAAAACATGGAGAGGCTCATGAGCCGTGGTACAGAAACCTCTGCCAACAGTCATGTGAATGTGATTCAGATGACTAGAGCCCTGGATACAACTTGACTGCAACCTCATGAGATAAACTGATCCAAAACACTCAGACAAGTCACTCCCACATTTCTGAACTTCTGAAATTCTGTGTTATTTTGAGCTGGTGAGGTTTTGGGTAATTTGTTATGTAGCAACCAATAACTAATATACTGATAAATGTTATTACATCTAATACTTTGTTTTGCTCAGCCTAACATGATAGCTCTGTTGGCACAAGAGTTAAACATTTGGCTGCTAAGGGAAGGGTTGATTGTGCAATATGCTTCCATAAAGATTACAGTGTAGAAAACCCTATGGGGCGTTCCACTTTTTTTTTGCATGGGTCACTATGAGTCAGAATCCAGTTGATGGCATCTGGTAACTACAATAGCCACTAGCCACATGTGGCTATTGAGCAATTAAAATATGGCAAATATGATAAGAAGCTGAATGTTTTATTTTTATTAATAAAAATTTAAATATCACATATGATCAGTGAAAATCATATTGAAGAGTGACTAGTTAGATATTTTAATTTATTTTTATGTTATTTAGGAGCTCTGGTAGTGTAGTGCCTAAGGCACTTGAATGCTAACCAGAAGGCTGGTGGATGAAACCCACTAGCCACTCCTGGGAAGGAAGGTTGGGCAATCTACTTCCGTAGTGATACCACCTCAGAAACCCAAGGAGGGGTCACTATGAGTCAGATCTGACTCGATGGCTACCAACATTTATTATGTTATTTATTGGATAACCCCCCACTTAGAATATATCATTCTTGAGTGCAGAGGTTTTTCTGTTTTGTTCACTAATATATCCCAAATGCCTAGAACAGTGTCTGACACATGAAAGGCATTCTGTAAATATTTAAAGAGTGAATAAATAAAATGGGGCCTTTTATTTCTGTCTCATGTGTAATTAACTCTGCAACATTGTATTTTACTTCTATCTCATGTATAATTAACTCTGCAATGTTGAGTAAATCACAGCTTCTAAGACCTTGATTTTCTGGGTTTATATTTGAGAGGAGGGACTTGAACTTAACGCTCTTGAACATCTTTCAGCCATAAAACTATATAACTCTGTCTCCTTTGAAGTGACATTTTTACCAATGATTTATCATATGTTTTACCTTTAACTGAATGAAACAGATGTCCAGATAATTGAAGTCCCCAATCACTAATAACTTCTCCAGTTTTCCTGTCTATATTAGGCAAGAACCACCATGCCCTGTCTGTCTAGATAGTCCTGAGCGTATTTCCATTATAATATCATGTCTCTTTCCATTCACCCTTATCCACCTGCTCCCTAACTCACTTAGATCTTCAGCTTCATGAATTTTTATGTAAGTATGTCTTTGGCACATATTTCTAAATCCCACTTACGCTTCTTTTAAATAAAGGATATCTTTCCATTTCTCTAGCCTAGTCATATGTCCCTACTATCATGATGTGAGATATTCATGGGACCAGGTTTGCATCTTTCTGTTAAAATCCACTATATATAAAGACATCTAAAGCTCTGTTTAATCATCTGTCCCATTTTTGTTTAAGGATTTTTAGTCACTACTATTATTCTTTTTTCCTATAAGCACATCATTTTTTTCATTACATATATTTGATTTATTTGGAAACTTTCCTCCCTTTTCTGCATTTCTTTGTAATCAATTTGATCGTATGAGGGTTCCTTTCAGCCTTCATGGTATCATCATTAATTGATCTTATGTTTGTCAAGATCAAGAAAATCAAATTCTGTCCTTTGACATAATATCCTTAGCTTTTAATTCATGTTGTTGTTGTTATGTGCTGTCGAGTCGGACCCGACTCCTAGCGACCCCTCCTTGGGTTTTTGAGGCAGTATCACTATGGAAGTAAATTGCCCCATCTTTCTTCCGAGGAGTGGCTGGTGGATTTGAACCGCCAGCCTCCTGGTTAGCAGTCAAATGCCTTAGCCACTATGCTACCAGAGCTCCTTTTAATTCATATCTAAGGGCAAAATTTCTTCTAAAGTTACAGCTTTCAACTAAAAAGAAGAGAAAAGAATAATTTCAATATTATTTTCTTTCCTATCAAGGACTTCAGCATCAAGAAAGATTGAGTTCATGTTAATTTTGCCTAAGCTATGTACTGAATGAATGAAACATGAACTAAAAGAACCATGAACTAAAAGAATCAGAGATTGATCAAGAGGTTTCAGTTTTCATAGCCTCTTCACTATGTCTCTGGGCATATTTAAAGACAGCATCTTAAACTTTCAAACATGATTTTCTGGCTTTCATACCTTTTACAACAATACATCTTCTCAGGATTATTAAATGATTCATTATAGTTGATTGTGTATATGAATTCTCTTTATTGTTATACAAAATGTATAAGGAAACTACCTCAGATTGTCTGGACTCACCTGGGAACAGATCATGACTCTATTTAGCTAGAATAGTCTAAGATTTATTTTCTTCTTTTTCTCTTGTTATCATGTTGTTCTACTTTTCAACTTCCTGACACCACTTTCACCATCTTTGAACCTCTGATGTTCTAGCTTCCTTCCCAGATTGTGTTTCTGTCTAGAATATTTCCTATTGTTTCTAGAAAGGCAAACCATAGGCAAGAATTCTCCTAGCATTTGTTTTCTCTAATGTATATTAATTTACATCAAAAACAGTCATAACCAGTGACTTCTTCAAGCAAGAACTCACATATATTACTTTCAGAAAGATCACACACGAGATTCCAGGGTCTCAGTGTGAATCATAGGTTTTCCTAAAATTCCCATAAAATTCCACTGCAAATGCTGCCTCTTTGTCACATGTTTTATGCTGTTAGGGTTCCTGGGAACTTGGCCTAGAGGCTTTCCTGACTATTCTTCACAATTCCTCCAGTCATGTTTCTCTATATTATGTCAGAGATTCTCGAACATTAAGGCACATCTGGATCACCTGTAGGGTTGGTTAGAATAGTGTCTGATTCAGGAGGTGTGGAGTGGGGCTTAAAAATTTGCATTTCTGATAAGTTACCAGGTGATACTTATGCTAGTGATTAAGGGCACTCTTTGAGTGTCACTGGATTATAAAATTCAGAACTCTAGAGTTCATTGACACTGGCTGAAAGATAGAGTGCAGAAGATTCAATAGAAGTTTTTAATGAGAAAATCTTGATTCTGGATATTTTGTTGCCCCAGGAGTCTGTTTTCCAGATTTCTTTGAGCATTTTAAAGTAACTATATCCTTCATCTTTCCATATTTCAAGAATTTCAGTAAATGAGTTTATAATTTCCTTCCTTAGCTTAGGTACTGATTCTTCAAGGGAGACAGGAACATTCTCATAACCCCTCCATATATTTGGAACCACTTCCAATCCCAGATGGCTTTGTTTAGAGATAGGAGTCCAGCCTTGTTTCTTCCATGAAACAAAAGAGTGTTCTCACAAACTGACCTTTTACTTTCAGCATTTAAATATCCCACTTAGTTTTCCTGCTTCCTTTTTCACCAGCCAATCCACGGGAGGAAGATGAGGCTATCTACTTCCATAAAGATTTACAGCCTTGGAAACCCAATGGGGGTCGTTATGAGTCAGACTCTTCTAGATGGTAGTTTTTTTTTTTTTTCTTCATCTATCTAATTAGCAAAAGAGTTACTGTGATCTGTTTTCTCTGTTTTGCTTTTCCTGCCTTTTTCAGTAATTGATAATAAAAGTTAATAAAATTGTTTGAGCAATTATTAACTGCATAACATTTTCTTTCAGCAATCTATCTATGTGTGTTATAAAACTCTTATAAAAATCCTATGAGGTAGACTCTAACCATGCTTTGAAGATAAGATAATTGAGTCCTACATTAAATGACTTGCCCAAGGTCACGAGGTACTAAATAGTAGGAAAATAGAGATTTGTGCCAAGTCTAATTCTCAACCCCAGGTTTTAATCATTTTTTGCCACAAGCGTAACATCAGCATTCCAAGCACTTAATCACTGTAGGAATTTCCTGGCTCTACTTTAGACTTCCCTATGGTTGTTGTATAGCAAAAGCCAAAATGTGGAACAGATTTGGGTCTTGCCAGTGGGAGAAACCATAGTAGTAGCTAGGTCATAAATAGTGGCTGGATAATTGAGTATGGGAAAATCTGCAGCATTCTTAATGAGAAAATCCTGACACCGTGTGTATTTTGCTACCTCAGGTGATTGTTTTTCAGATTTCTTTTAGCACTTTGAGATAGATCTCATAACTATATTCTTTATCTAATTCATCAATTGCAATAAGTCAATTTAAAATTTTCTTCCTTTCTCTCTTACTCTTCCTCCTTTTTTTTTTTTTCTCTGAAAACAGAAGGGAGTGAATTGAAATACTTAGTTGATTTAGAATTTAAAATATTTTTGAGCCAAAAATAGTTTGGTTCCCTGACTCAATCTCACAATTTATTTTGCTCTTATTTTATGTTAATATTTTTTCTTTATGTCTGATTGAAGCTGGAATTATATAGACATCATACATATATTCATTTAGGATTTTTTAAAAAATATATTGTGATTTGAGTGAAAGTTTACAAAGCAAATTCATCTTCCATACAGGAGTACACATACACTTTGTCTCGTGACATTGATGCAATCTCCCACAATGCAACAGCTCTTCTTCCACTTCCTCCTCATAGCCACCTCTTCCCTGTGTCCTTCCCTTCCATGCACTCCTGCCCCCGAGCTGTCTCCCTGTGCTCACACAGCCCTTTTATTCTCCCATGATTAATCTCTCCAAGGAGTGTATCTCCAAAAATAAAAACCAAACTCACTGCCATTGAGTGGATTCCAACTCAAAGTGACCCCTCTTTGAGTTTCTAAGTGGCTGTCTCTATGGACGTAGATTGCCCAGTCTTCCTTCTGAGGAGCGGCTGGTGGGTTTGAACCGCCATCCTTCCAGTTAGCAGTCAGTCAAATGCCTTTTGGCACTATGCCACCACCTAATGTAAATGTTCAGCTCATACGTCTGTCTTTTGTTTGTCTGGAAGCCACAGGAATGAGTTCAATCCTAGACCTAAAGGGAAGCTAGGAGCTATATTCTCAGGGGTTCCACCAGGCTCTATCAGACCAGCAAAGCTGATTTTTTTTTTTTTTTAATGATTTTGAGTTTTGCTCCACATTGTTCTCCCACTCTGTCTAGGATCTCCCACATATATCCCCTATTTAAGTTTGTTTGGAACATAGTATTCACAGCATCTTTATATCTATTGACTATATTTAGTTTCCACAGATAAAGTCAGAAAGGCAATAGTCATTCTTTACTTTCAGTAAGTATAAAGGGCCAGCAAGAATGTAAGTTGAATATTCATACCCATGAGCAAAACTAGAATGAAACTTCTTTCTCAGATTATAAACACCTCAAGGCCTGGAATCACATTTGTATTTTATTTATAAATCTCAGATGAATAGATGTCTGTAGTATGATGAATCTACCACTGAGGGTAACAAGAAAGTTGAGTCATCAATACATTGTAAGGACAATACAACAATAATACTGTAAATAGCATTGTATCAAATTTTACAAATTACATACTATTACATATATTGTCTGACTTGATCCTAATACAAATTTTGAGAATAGAGCTATTTACAGAAAATAAGCTGTTACTAAGAGAGTTTAAGTGAATTTTTAAGATTATAGAACTACTTCTTAAGTACTACTCAAGTTTCCTTTGTCCCTTTCATATATGATAACGCCTTTTTATCCTATTCTCTAATGAAACTCAAGAAATGGAGAAGAGCTGATACTGGATGATGTTTTCATATTCAAGATACAGAAAATAAATTCCATAAGCTAAACATTTTGAAACTCTGTTTTACCCAATCTACTGGTTGCCACATCTATTTTCTTTGCTTAATCTTGATTTTCATATACAAGGAAATATATATTGCAATTTGTATCTGGCTTCTTTCACTAGGCATAAAATTTTCATGGTTCACACATATTGTAGCATGTACTTCTTTCCTTTTTATGGGTGAATAATACTTCATTGTATCAATATTTCATATTTATTGCCCACTCATCAATTCAAGAAGAATTGATGCTTTTGGGATGTGATGCTGGTGAAGAATGCTGAAAATACCATGAACTGCTAAAAGAACTAATGAATCTGTCCTGGAGGAAGTGCAGCCAGAATGCTTCTTGGAAGCAGAATGGCCAGACTTCCTCACCTATTTTAGTTGTGTTGTCAGAAGGGACCATTCCCTGGAAAAGGATGTCATGCTTGGTAAGGTGGAGGGTCAACAAGGGAGGGGAAGGCCCTCAATGAGATGGATTGACACTGTGGCTGTGGTGATGGGCTCAAGTATAACAGGGACCATGGAGCTGGTGCGGGACTAGACGGTGTTTCGTTCTTCTGTGCATGGGGTCGCTATGAGTCGGAGATGACTTGACGGCACCTAACAACAAACAATATCAATTGTTTGAAATTTGGGATTTTTCAGCTTTTTTTTTTTTTCCCTTTATGAATTATAATGTAGCCACATGTTTTCATGTATAAATTTTTGGGTAAACATATGTCCTCAGTTCTCATGGTTATACAGGGTGAAATTTCTGCATGGTATGGTAGTTCTATATTTAATATTTTGAAAAACTGTCAAACTGTTTTCCAATGCAGCTTCACCACTTTAAATTTCCACTAGCATTGTATGAAGCACCCAATATTCACAAAACTTGTTACTTTCAATTATTATTATTGTCATCTTAGTGAGTGTGAACTGACATCTATTATGGCTTTGATTTGCAATTTCCTAATGATTAAAGGTTGGTGTACACCAACTACTAAAGCCAATTTTTTTTCCAACTTCTGACATCTGACATTGATGACATCTGCAGTCCAAATGCATTGATGATTACAGCAGTTTGAAATGTGAAAGTTGGAAACAGAGAAGGATCACTAGTTGGAAAATGGCTTAATGACAGAAATAATGCTGAAGATCACATGGTAGAATTTTTCAAGACTAATGATCTATTCATTGGAAACACCTTTTCTCAACAGCATAAACAGCAACTATTTATCTTCCAGCATTCTGTTAGACAATGCCCCATGCTATTCATAAGGTTTTCACTGGCTGGCTCTTTAGAAGTAGACCATCAGGTCCTCCTTCCCATTTTATCTTAATCTGAAAGCCCCACTGAAACAGGTCCCCCATGGGTTGATTTGAAATAAAGATGACATAACTTCCAGCATCACAGCAACCAGAAGCCACCAGAGTATGACAAACTGACAGATAACTTTTAAAGATTTTTCTGAAGATAAGTCAAAAATGGCTGCAGCAGTACATCAAAAAGAAACTGCCAGAAATTCAAGCCAGGTTAAGGAGGAGCAAGGTTAAGGACGTGGAACAAAGGAAATCATTGCTGATGTCAGACAGGTCTTGGCTGAAAGCTGAGAAAACCAGAAAAATGTTACCTGTGTTTTGTTGACTATGCAAAGGCATTTGGCCATGTGGATCACGATAAATTAAGAGTAATATCGTGAATAATGGGAATTCCAGAATACTTAATTGTGGTCATGGGGAACCTGTACATAGTGCAAGGGGCAGTTGTTCAAACAGAAGAAGGAAAGGTGTGTGTCAGGTTGTATATTTTCACCACACTTATTTAAACTATATGCTGAGCAAATAATTGAAAAGCTGGACTATATAAAGAAGAATTTGCCATCAAGATTGGAGGAAAAGTCATTCACAACCCTAGATATGCAGATGACACAACATTGCTTGCTGAAAGTCAAGAGGACTTGAAATATTTCCTGATGAAGATCGAAGACTACAGCCTTCAGTAGGGATTACACATCAACATAAAACAAAAATTCTCACAACTGGACCAATAAGCTACATCATGATAAATGGAGAAAATATTGTAGTTGTCAATGACTTCACTTTACTTGGATCCACAATCAACACTCATGGAAGTGGCAGCCAAGAAATCAAACAACATATTTCACTGGGCAAATGTACTGCAAAAGACCTCTTTAAAGTACTTAAAAGCAAAGATGTCAATTTGAGGACTGAGGTGCCCTTGACACAAGGAATGATGTTTTTAATCACCTTGTACATATGTGAAAGCTGGGCAATGAATAAGGAAGACTGAACAAAAATTGATGCATTTAAATTATGTTACTGACAAAGAATATTGAACATACTATAGACTGCCAGAAGAATGAACAAATCTGTTTTAGAAAAAGTACATCCAGAACTCCCCTTAGAAGCAAGGATGGTGAGACTTTGTCTCACATACTTTGAACATGTTATCAGAAGGGACTAATCCCTGGAGAAAGACATGATGCTTGGAAAAGTAGAGTATCAGCAAAAGAGATGGAGATCCTAGGTGAGATCGACTGACACAATGGCAAACAACAATAAGCTCAAGCATAGGAATAACTGTGAGGCTCTTACAGGACTGGATAGTGTTTTGTTCTGTTGTACACAGTGTTGCTATGAGTCATAACAACAATTCATAAAGATATTGATGTGTATTTTTCTTATAATTTCTTTATCTAGCTTTTGTTTCAGGGTAACTGGCCTTTAGAATGAGTTAAGTACTTCCTTTCTTCTAATTTTGGAAAAGTTTTTGAAAGATTAGAATTAATTCTTTTACACTTTGGTAGAATAAATCAGTAAAGTAATTTAGTTGTGGGGTTTTCCTTGTGAGATTTGTTTTCCTTATTATTTACTCAATCTCCTTTCCTATGATAGATCTATTTGTATTTTCTTTTTCTTCCTTTTTTCAAGAAGCTCTAGGAGCATAGTGCTTAAGGCATTTGACTGCTAGCCAGAAAGCTGGTGGTTCAAACCCACCAGCCACTCCTTAGAAGGAAGGTTGGGCAATCTACTTCTGTAGTGATATCGCCTCACAAACCCAAGTAGGGGTCACTATGAGTTGAATCTGACTTGATGGTGGTGCATTTGGTTTTTGGTTTTTGGTCTTTTTCTTATAGATTCAATTTCTATAGCTTATATCTGTTCATCTCGTCTAGATTGTATAATTTATTGTCATACAATTGTTTGTAGTATTCCGTTATAATCCTTTTTACTTATGTAAAATTAGTAGGAATGTCACCTATTTAATCCCTGATTTTAGTAATTTGGCTTTTCTTTTTCATTCTCTTAGTTGCTCTAGCTAAAGTGTTGCCAGTTGTGTTGATCTTGGTAAAGAACCAACTTTTGGTCTCAATGATTTTCTATATTGTTTTCTTCTGCTTACTATGAGTTTAATTTGCTCTCTTTTTCCTAGTTTCTTAAAGGTGGATTATTGATTTTACAATGTTGTTCTTTTTCCATGCAGCTGTTCATTTTTAAGTGCCATTGAGTTGGTGACACAGCAATTCTATGGACAAAAGAAGAAAACACTGCCCAGTCCTGTGCCATTCTCACAATCATTGCTATGCAATGTTGCTGTCACCGTGATAATCTCATCTCATTGAGAGGCAGGCATCTCTTAGTCTCCAGAGTGATAACTGTGCTCTGTAACATTTTAAAGAGTGTGTTGATTGTGAATCCAAGTAAAATGAAACCCCTGAAAAGTTCAGTCTGTTTTCCATTTATCATGATATTGCTTATTGGTCCACTTGGCATTATTTGCTTTCAGCCAACTTCCATATGACATCAGCAAGGATATTCTCCTTCATTGTTCTGTTCTGAATCAGCCTGAATTTCTGGCAGTTTCCTGTCAACTGATGTAATCATTTTCGTATTATCTTCAGCAAAATTTTACTTGAGTGTGAAATTAAAAATATTGTCCTACAATTTCTGCATTCTGCTGGAGCACCTCTTTTTGGAATGGGTGCAGATATGGATCTGTTCCAGTTGATTAGCCACATAGCTGTTTTCCAAATTTCTTGGAATAAATGAGTGCGTGGCTCCAGTGTTGCATCCATTTGTTGACACATCTCAACTAGTATTCCATCAATTCCTATAGCCTGTTTTCTGGCAATGCCTTCAGAGTTCCCAAGCTCTGGTAGCATAGTGCCTAAGGCACTTGACTGCTAACCAGAAGGCTGGTGGTTCAAACCCACCAACCACTCCTCGGAAGGAAGGTTGGACAATCTACTTCTGTAGTGATACCAGCTCAGAAACCCAAGGAGGGGTCGCTATGAGTCGGATCTGACTCGACAGCACATAACAACAACAGCAACATCAATGCAGCGTGGACTTCTTCCTTCAATAATTTTTTTTTTCCTCATATGCTACCTCTTGAAATGGTTGAACATTGGCCAGTTATTTTTGGTAAAGTGACTGTGTATTCTTCTCATCTTCTTTTGATGTTTTCTGTATAGTTCAATATTTGCTCAAAGAATCCTTCAATATTGCAACTCAAGGCTTGACTTTTTTCTTCATTCTTTCAGTTTAAGAAATGCTAAGCATGTTCTTCCCTTTTGATTTTCCAACTCCAGGTTTTTGTACATTTCATTCTTATACTTCTGTCCTCTGGTGCTACCATTTGAAATCTTCTGTTCAGCACTTTTACTTCATTATTTCTTCCATTTGCTATAGCTACTCTCCTTTCAAAAGCGAGTTTCAGAGTCTCTTATTAAATCTATTTTGGTCTTTTCTTCATTTCCTGTCTTTTTAATGACATTTTTCTTTCTTCATAGATGGTGTCCTTGATGTCATCCCACAAGTCATCTGGTCTTCTGTTACTGGTGCTCAATGCATCAAATCTGTTTTTCATATTTTATGTAAATTAAGGGTAAACACAAAGTCTTATATTGGTTCTTGTGGATTTGTTTTAATTTTCTTCAGCTTCAACTTAAACTTGCATATGAGCAATTGATGGTCTTTTCAGTCAGCATCTACCCTTGTTCTGGCTGATAATATTGAGATTCTCCGTTGTCTCTTTCCACAGATACAATCAATTTGATTCCTGTGTATTCCATCTAGCAAGATCCACATGTATAGTCCTAGTTTATGTTTTTTAAAGAAGATATTTGCAATGAATAAGTCATTAGTCATGCAAAAATTCCATCATACAATCTCTGGCTTCATTTCTATCACCAAGGCAATATTTGCCAACTAGTGATCCTTCTTCCTTGCTTCCAACATTGACACTGCAATTACCAGTAATTAGCAACACATCATGATTGTATATTTGGCCAATTTCAGACTACAGAAGTTGGTAAATATCTTCAATTTCTTTATCTTTGGCTTTAGTGGTTGTTTACAGTTATACGTTTCTCTCTAAGCACTGTTTTCACTACAATCCATAAGTTTTGATAACTCTAGTCTTCATTTTCATTCATTTCAAAATATTTGCTTTTTTCTCTTTTGAATTCTTTGACTCACTAATTATTAAGTTACATGTTATTTAATCTTCACATATTGAATTTCCCAGATTTCTTTGTGTAGTTGATTTCCAATTATATTTCTTTTGGTTATAAATATACTTTGTATGAGATCCATCCTTTTGAATCTATTGACTTTTTTTTGGCCTAACTTATTTTGAATAATACCCTATGTGCACTTAAATGTTTATTCTTATGTTGTTTGGTGGAGTGTTTTATGTTTGTTAGGTCCACATGGTTTTAATGTCATTCAAATCTTCTATTTACTTGCTGATCTTCTGTGTACTTGTTCTACATTTATGGAAAGCAGAGTATTGAAGTCACCAACTATTATCATTTATTTGCCTTTCTTTCTTTAATTATGCTATTTTTTCTTCATATATTCTAGGGTTTCTATTTTCATGTGTATATGTATTTGTAATTTATTGTATATCTTCTGTATGAATAAATATATAATGACCTTCTTTGCCCCAATAGACAATTTCTATTTTAAAGTCTATTTTCTTTGATACTTGTATAGACATTCTGGCTATCACCTGACTAATGTTGCCTGGAATACCTTTTTTCATCTTTTTATTTTCAGTCAATGTTGTTATTATTGTTAGATGCCATTGAATCATTTCCAAATCTTAGCAACCTTATGTCCAACAGAACAAAATACTGCCCTGCCCTGCACCAGCCTCACAATAATTGCTATGCTTAAGCCCATTATTGCAGCCACTGTGTGAATCTGTCTCATTGAGAGTCTTCCTGTCAGGAGGGACCAGTCTTTCCAAAATGGATGTATCTTTAAATCTAACTTGAGTATCATATATACAGCATATAGTTAAATCATGGTTTGTTTTTATTTTAATTTGTTCTGTTTTTCCATTCTGTGAATCTTTGTCTTTTGATTGTAGAGTTTAATACATTTATATATAATGTAACTTCTAATTAAATAGAATATGTCTGCTATTTTACCATTTGTTTTCTGCCTTGTATCTGGTTTAGGTTTTCATTTCCTTCATTAGCACCTCCTATTGTGTTAAATCCACCATTCATCTGTCAGTTTGTCATACTGTAGTGGTTTGCATGTTGCTGTGATGCTGAAAGCTATGCCCTACTGTTTTAAATACCAGCAGGGT
The DNA here is from genome assembly GCF_000298275.1 of Orycteropus afer afer. Taxonomy (NCBI): domain Eukaryota; kingdom Metazoa; phylum Chordata; class Mammalia; order Tubulidentata; family Orycteropodidae; genus Orycteropus; species Orycteropus afer. The sequence goes on along the minus strand of NW_006922382.1, from coordinate 70,891 downwards.
CATCAATGGTAGACAGATTCCAGTGGAGCTTCTAGAATAACATGAGCCAGGAAGAAGAACATGGAAATATACTTCTAAAAAAAAATGGCTGATGAAAACCTTATGGACAATAGTGAAATATTTTCTTTTGCAGTACTAGAAAATGAGCCCATTAGGCTGAAAAGCAAGAAAATATGAACAGAGAAAGTTGTCTCCTCAAAGTAGAGTTGACCTTAATGCTTTTGGGACTTTCATTTGCTGATGTGGCAGGACCCCAAATGAGAAGAAACAGCTGAAAATATCGATTAGTAATCTGAATGTGAAAAGTACAAAGTATGATTCTAGGCAAATTAGAATAAGTAAAAATGAAATGGAACTCATAAAGATCTATAGTCTTGACATTTTGTTGTTGTTGTTGTTAGGTGCTGTCAAGTCGGCCCCGACTCATAGAGACCCCTCCTTGGGTTTCTGAGGCAGTATCACTACAGAAGTAGGATTGCCCAACCTTCCTTCCGAGGAGTGGCTGGTGGGTTTGAACCACCAGCCTTCTGGTTAGCAGTCAAGTGCTTTAGCTACTATGCTACCAGATCTCCTATTTTTGACATTAGTGAGCTAAAATGGACTGATATTGTCCATTTTAAATCAGAAAATAATATTGTCTACTATGCTAGTAATGATAAATTGAAGAGGAACAGCATTGCATTCATCATCAAGAAGAACATTTCAAGATCTATCCTGAAGTACAACACTGTCAGTGATAGACTAATATCCATAATCCTACAAGTATGAGCAGTTAATGTGACAATTATTCATATTTTTTCTCTAGCCACTAATGCAAAAGAAGAAATTGAAGATTTCTGCTAACTTTTGTAGTCTGGGATTAAGTAAATTTGCAGTCAAAAGGCACTGATAGTTACTGGAGATTGGAATGTGAAAACTGGAAACAAAGAAGGATCAGTACTTGGAAAACATAGCATTGGTTTTACAATCGACTCCAGAGATCATTTGGTGGAATTCGGCAAGACCAACAACTTAATCATTGCAAATACCTATTTTTAGGGGGAAAAAAAAAGGTAACTAAACATGTGGACTCACCACATGGATTGCACAGGAATCAAAGTGACTACATCTATGGAAAAAGGCAATGGAGAAGCTCAATATTATCAGTCAGAACAAGTCCAGAACCAACTGTGGAAGAGGCCATGAATTGCTCATATGCAAGTTCAAACTGAACCTGAAAATACTTGAATCAAATCCATGAGAGCCAAAGTAATACGTTGAGTATAAACCATCTGATTTCATAGACCATCTCAAGAATAGATTTGATAAATTGACCACTAAAGACAAAAGACCAGATGAGTTGTGGGATGATATCAAAGACATCTTACATGAAGAAAGCAAGGATCACTAAAAGAAAGACAGGAAAGAAAACAAAAAACAAAATGGATGTTAGAAGAGACTCTTATGCTTGTTCTTGAAAGTATATCAGCTAAACTGAAGGGTAGGAATTATAAAATAAAATTGTTGAACAGATTTCAAAGGGCAGCTCAAGAAGACAAAGTAAAGTATTATCATGAGATGTGAAAAGACCTGGAGTTAGCAAACCAAAAGGAAAGAACAAGCTCAACATTTATCAAGCTGAAAGACCTGAAGAAAAAATTCACCCTTTCAGTTGCAATATCAAAGGATTCAATGGACAAAATTTTGAACGAAGCAGGAAGCATCACAAGAACATGAAAAGAATACATGGAGTCACTGTACTTAAGAAAATTCATCAATGTTCAACCATTTCAGGAGGTAGCAGATGATCAAGTACTGATGGTACTGAAAGAAGAAGGCTGAGCTGTACTGAAGTTGCTAGCAAAAAACAAGACTCCAAGAATTTACAGAATAGCAATTGAGAGTTTTCAACAAATGGTTGCCACACTGGAAGCACTCATTCATCTCTGCTAAGAAAGTTGGAAGACAGCTACCTAGCCAACCAACTGGAAGAGAGCCATGTTTGTGTCATTTCAAAGAAAAGTAATCCAGCAGAATATGGAAATTATTGAGTAATTTCATTAATAACAGAAGCAAGTAAAACTTTACTGAAATTAATTTTAAAATGGTTGCAGCAGTACATGGAGAGGGAACTAACTGACAGAAATCCAAGCTGGATTCAGAAGGGGACATGGAACAAGGGCTATCACTTCAGATGTCAGATGAATCTTGACTGAAAGCAGAGAATACCAGAAAGATTTTTACCTGTGTTTTATTAACTGTGCATTATGTTGTGTGGATCATAAAAAATTATGGATAACATTTTGAGTAGAAATTCCAGAACACTTAATTGTGTTCATAAGGAACCTGTACATAGACCAAAAGGCAGCCATTTGGGGAAAAAAAAAAAAAAAAAAAAAACCTACACACACAAGGGGATATTTCATGGTTTAAAATCAGGAAAGGTGAGTTTAGGGTATATCCTTTCACCATACTTATTCCATATGTATACCGAGCAAATAATGTGAGAACATGAATTGTATAAAGAACTCAGTATCAGGTTCGGAGAAAGATTCCAATGCCTCCTGTTTCATTTCAAACTTTGTCCATAGACTCCTTTGATGTTGCAACTTGAAGGTTGAAATTTTTCTTCAGATTTTTCAGCTTGAGAAATGTGGAGCTTGTTCTTTCCTTTTGGTTTGCTAACTCCAAGTCTTTTCACTTCTCATTAGAAAACTGCAGTATGCAGATGACATAATCCTGCTTACTAAAAACAAAGAAGACTTGAAGTACTTAATGATGAAGATCAAAGACTACACCCTTCAGTATGAGTTATCCTCAATGTAATGAAAACAAAAATCCTCAAACTGGACCAATAAGGAACATCATGGTAAAGGGAGAAGATATTAAAGTTGTCAAGGATTTCCTTTAATTATTTCCATAATCAACACTGGAAGCAGCAGTCAAAAAATCAAAGGGTGTATTGCATTAGGCAAATCTGCTACAAAAGACCTCTTACATTGTTCAAAAGAAAGATGTCACTTTGAGGACTAAAGCGTGATTGGCCAAAGCCATAGTATTTTTCAATCACTTCATATGCATGTAAATTCTGGAAGGTGGTGAAGGAAGACTGAAGAGCCATTTCATTTATTGAAATAATTACATTTTATTGATTAATTATTTTTTCTGCCCTGTGTGCGGGCCATATTTCTTGTTTCTTTACATGTTGAATACTTTTTTGTTATTGTTGGAAACAGAATATTTAAATAATATAATATGACAACTCTGGAAATTAAGTTTCCAAATCTGCTTTCCAAAGTATGATGTAATCACTTTTTGTGTTTGTTGTTTGTTTGCTTATTTACTTCTCTGAACTAATTCATATCTTTTTGGTGTGGGGCCACTGAATCTTCTATTTGGTTTGCTTAGTTTAGTAGGCAGCTTAACATTGTTGTTGTTTGGTGCCATAGATTCATTTCTTACCCATAGCCCCCCTATGCACAACAGAATAAAACATTGCTCAGCCCTGCACCATCCTCACAATCTTTGCTATATTTGAACTCACTGCTGCAGCCACTGTGGCAATCCATCTCATTGAGGGTCTACCACTTTTCCCTGACACTCTATTTTACCTAGCTTGATATCCTTCTGCAGAGAATGGCCCCTTTTCACAATATAACCAATGGAGACAAGACTAAGTCTGGCCATTCACGCTACCAAGGAGCATTCCAACTGTACTTTTTCCAGGGTAGATTTATTTATTCTTCTGGCACTCCATGGTATTTTAAATATTCTTCCCCAACACCACAACTCAAAAACTGTGTTTTCTGTGGTTTTCCTTACTCATTGTCCAGTTTTTGTATGTGTATGAGGTGATTGAATATGCCATGGCTTTGGTCAAGCACAACTTAGTCTTCAAACTGACATCTTTACTCTTTAATACCTTAAGTCTTTTGCAGCAGATTTGCACAGTGCCATATGTTAATTTAGCATTAACCCATGACCCATGATGGACAGGTTTCTGAAGAGCTTCCCGATGAAGACAGACTTGGAAGAAGGAAGGGGACATTCACTATTCATAAGTGAAAACCTTATGAATAGCAGTGAAACACTGTCTGATACATTATGGAAAACTTTATGAATAACCCTGAAACATTGTCCAATATAGTGCTAGTAAATGAGCCCCTCAGATTAGAAGGCACTCAACTGGGGAAGAGCTGCCTCCTCAAAGTAGAGTTGCCCTTAATGACTAGGATGGAGTAAAGCTTTCAGGACCTCCTTATATTGATGTGAGGCAACTCCAAATGGCCAGAAGCAGCTGTGAGCATCCATTAATAATCAGAACAAGGAATATATGAAGTATGAATCTAGAAAAAATGGAAGCTGTCAAAAGTGAAATGGAATGCACAAAGATCGATATTCTAGGAATTGTTGTTGTTATGTGTTATTGAGTCTGCCCTGACTCATAGAGACCCCTCCTTAGATTTACAAGGTGGTATCATTATGGAAGTAGATTGCCCAACCTTCCTTCTGAAGAATGGTTGGTGAGTTTGAATCACCAGCCTTCTGGTTAGCAATCAAATGCCTGAAGCACTACTCCACCAGAGTTCCCATTCTAGGCATTAGTGAGCTGAAATGGACTGGTTCTGGTCATTTTGAATCAGACAACCATATGATCTACTATACCATGAATGACAAATTGAAGAGGAATGGAACACCATTTATCGTCACAAAGAATGATTCAATACCTATCCTGAAGTACAATACTGTCAGTGATAGGATAATATTCATATGCCTACAAGGAAACAAGTTAATACTACTATTATTCAGATTTATGCACCAACCACCAAAGCCAAAGATGAGGAACGTGAATATTTTTATCATCTTCTGCAGTTTGAAATTTACCAAACATGTAATCAAGATATGCTGATTAGTACTGGTGATTAGAACGTGAAAGTAAGAATCAAAGAAGATGGAAAGGAAAGAGAATCTGGATAAGTAAAGCACTACTGAAGAAGAAGAACAAAGCAGGAGGTCTCACACTGCCAAATCTCAAAACCTACTATACAGCAACAGTAGAACAATGACAGACACATAGACAAATGGAATAGAATTGAGAACTCAGAAATAGATCCATAGACCCCTTTGACCAAAATCCATTAAATGGGGAAGAGAATGCTTGTTTAATAAATGGTGCTGGCAAAACTAGTTATCTATTTGCAGAAAAATGAAACAACATCTGTACCTCATACCATACACAAAAACTAACTCCAGATGTATCAAAGACTTCAAAGTGAAACCTAAAACTATAAAGTTACTCAAGGAAAAACTAGAGGCAAATTTAGGGGCCCTAATATATGGAATAAATAGAGTATCAAGCATAACTCAAAATGCACAAACAGCAGAAGAGAAACAAGATGAATGGGACCCTCAAAAATTAAAATTTTATGTACTTCCAAAGACTTCTCCAAAAGAGTCAAAAGAGAACCTACAGATTGGGAAAAAATATTTGGCAATGACATTTCTGACAAAGGACTTATCTCTAGAATATATAGAAAACTCCAACACCTCAATAACAAAAGACAAATAATCCCATTAAAAAATGGGCAGAAGACATGAATAAACACTTCACCAAGGAGGATATTCAGAGGCCAACAAATATATGAAGAAATGCTCATGATCATTAGCCATTGTTGTTGTTGTTATTTGCCATCGAGTTGGCCCTGACTCTTAGCGACCCCTCCTTGGGTTTCCGAGCCAGTTATCACTATGGAAGTAGGATTGCCCAACCTTCCTTCCGAGGAGTGGCCATTAGAGAGATGCAAATCAAAACAACAAGATACTATCTTGCCCCAGCACTAGCAGCAAAGTTTAACAAGACAGAAAATAACAAATGCTGGTGAGGATTTGGATAGATTGGGACTCTCATACACTGCTGGTGGGACAATAAAATGGACAACCACTGCAGAGAGCAGTATGGCGATTCCGTAAAAAGTTGGAATTAGAAATACCATTTGACCCAGCCATTCCATTGCTAGGTATATATCCTAAAGAAGTGAGAGCCATGACATGAACAGACATATGCACACCTATGTTTATTGCAGCGCTATTTTCAATAGCAAAAAGATGGAAACAACCTAGGTGTCCATCAACAGAAGAATGGATAACCAAACAATGGTACATACACACAATGGAAAAATATGCAACCTTAAAGAATAACATAGAATCTGCAAAACACCACATAATGTGGATGATCTTGGAGGATATTATGCTGAGTAAAGTAAGTCAATCACAGAAGGACAAATATTGTATTAGTTCATTATTGTAAAAGTCAAGAAATGGTTTATAAATGGAAGAAAATTTTCTTTGTTGGTTGTCAGGGGTGGGAGGGGATAGGAGGGAACACTGTTAAATAGGTAGAGATAAGTATTGATTTGGGTGAAGAGAAAAGCAATGTACCCAACATGTGGCATTGAGGAAGAGGAAGACATAGAGAGGTACATGGGAAGTGCAGACAACAAAGATGAACCCTTTTGCACATACAATACTGCATTGTCAGTGAAGGCAAACATGGATATATGGGTGGATAGATGGGTGGAAGATTAGGTATGTCTATGCAGGGGGAGTGTACCCAAGACCATATACAGGGTGGGCAGACAATGTTTCTACAAGTGTATCTGTATGTTCTGTAAGAATTCCCAGGTATATAGTAGATTTGACAAGGGACAAGTAGCCACTTCTTCATCATAGCCAGCTACCCAGAGGGAGTGAGTAGTTAAATCTGTGGGCTCAGGGCTATAGTCACAGGGGACAACAAGCTCAATTGGCATAGTATATTACACAAAACATTGTTCCACCTCCTATTTTGGCGAGTAGCAAATGGGATCTTAAAACTTGAAAGCTGCCATCTAGATGCAACGATGGGTCTCACTTCGTCCAGAGCAAAGAAGAATGAAGAAAACCAAAGATTCATGGAAACAATTAGTCCTAGCGACTGGTACACCATGCGATCTTCAGCCTATATGACTATGAGACCAGAAGAGCTAGATGGTGCCCCACTATCACTGTCAACCACTTAGAGGGAGATCAATGTAAGAGATCCTGGATAGAGAGGGAGAACAATGTGGAACAAAACTCAAAATCATTTGGAAAAGAAGAAAAGGGGGACCAGGTTTGCTGGTCTGATAGAGCCTGGTGGAGCCACTGAGACTATGGCCCCTAGCTGCCCTTCAGGTCTGGAATTGAACCCACACCTGTGGCTTCCAGCCAAACAAAACAGAGGCATATGAGTTGAACATTTACCTGAGGTAGATACACTCCTTGGAGAGAACAATCATGGGAGAACAGAAGGGCTGTGTATGCACAGGGAGAGAGCTTGGGGGGCAGGAGTGCATGGGAGTGATGGACACAGGGAAGAGGTAACTATGGGGAGGACGTGGGAGGGGAGCTGTTGCATTGTGGTAAATTTTGGTCAATGTCATGAGACAAAGTGCATGTGGACTGCTGCATGGAAAGTGAATTTGCTCTGTAAACTTTCACCCAAATCACAATTAAATTATATATATATATATATATATATATATAAAGAAATGAAGAATTGCCAGTAGTAGGAAAACATGGACTTGGTGATAGAAATGTTGCTGGAGATTGCATGATAGAATTTCATAAAATAAACAACATTTTGTAAGATCAATGGCATGTTCATTGCAAAATACCCTTTTTCAACAACTTAAACGGCAGCTATTCACGTGGATCTCGCCGGATGGAATACAAAGGAATCAGATCAACTACACCTGTGAAAAGAGGCAATGGAGAAGCTCAAAATCTTCAGCCAAAACAAGGCCAGGAACTGACTGTGGAACAGACTATTAGCTGCTTATATACAAGTTCAAATTGCAGCTGAAGACAATTAAAATGAGTCTGTGAGAGCCAAAATATGACCTTGATTTTGTTCCACCTGAATTTAGAACCTATCTAAAGAAAAGATTTGATGCATTGAACACCCAATGAGGAATTGTGGGATGACATCAAGAAAATCACCCATGAAGAAAATAAAATATAATTAAAAGGATAGGAAAGGAAGAAAAGACCAAAATGGATGTCACAGGAGACTCTGAAACTTACTCTTGGATGGAGAGTAGCTAGTACAAATGGAAGAAAGGACAAGTTGAACAGAAGATTTCAAAGAGCAACGAGAGAAGACAAAGTCAGTTATTACAAGGAAATGTGCAAAGACCTGGAGTTAAATGTCCAAAAGGGAAGAACACACTAGGCCTTTCTCAATCTGAAAGAACTGAAGGAAAAATTCAAGGCTTGAGTTGAAGTATTGAGAGATTCTATGGGAAAAATATTGAATGATGCAGGAAACATCAAAAGAAGATGGAAGGAATGCACAGTCATTGTACCAAAAATAGATGGTCAATGTTTATCCATTTCAGGAGATGGCATATGATCAAGAACTGATGGTACTGAAGGAAGAAGTCAAAGCTGTAATGACGGAATTGGTGCAAAACAAGGCTCCAGAAATTGATGAGATACTCATTGTGATGTTTCAACAAACAGAGGCTGCACTGGAGGTACTTACTCGTGTATGCCAAGAAATTTGGAAGACAGCTACCTAGCCAACTGACTGGAAGAGACCCATATTTATACCTATTCCAAAGAAAGGTGATGCCACAGAATGTGGAAATTATCAAACAATGTCATTAATATCACACACAAGTAAAATTTGGCTGAAGATAATTCAAAAATGGTTGCAGCAGTATATTGACAGGGAACTTCCAGAAATGTAAGCTGGATTCAAAAGTGGATATGGGATGATGGATAGTATTGTTGATGTCAGATGGATCTTGGCTGAAAGCAAAGAACACCAGAAAGATGTTTACTTGCATTTTATTGACTATGCAAAGGCATTTGACTGTGTGGATCATAACACATTATGGATAGAAGTAAGAAGAATGGGAATTCCAGAACACTTCATTGTGCTTATGAGGAATTTGTACATAGACCAGAAGGCTGTCATTAAAACAGAACAAGGAGATACTCCATGGTTTAAAATCAGAAAAGGCATGTGTCAGGGTTGTATCCTTTCACCATACTTATTCAATCTGTATGCTGAGCAAATAATCCAAGAAGTTGGACTATATGAAGAAGAACATAGCATCAGATTTGGAGGGAATACTCATTAAAAACCTGTGATATGCAGACAACACAACTTTGCTTGCTGAAAGTGACAATGACTTGCAGCACTTACTGATGAAGATTAAAGACTATAGTCTGCAGTATGGATTACACCTCAACATAAAGAAAATTAAAATCCTCACAAATGGACCAATAAGTATCACTATAATAAATAGAAAGAAGAATGAGGCTGTCAAAAGATTTCATATTATTGGTTGCACAATCAACACCAGTGGAAGCAGCAGTCAAGAAGTCAGACATCATATTGCACTGGGCAAACCTGCTGCACAAGATCTCTTTAAAGTGCTGAAGAGCAAAGATGTCTCTGAAGACTAAATTGCACATAATCCAAGCTGTGGTGTTTTCAGTTGCCATATATGCATATAAAAACTGGACAATGAATAAGACAGAAGAAGAGTTGATGCTTTTGATTTGCAGTGTTGGAAAAGAAAACTGAAAGTATGATGAACTGTCAGAAGAATGAAAAAATCTGCCCTGGCAGATGTGCAGCTGGAATGCTCCTGAATGAAAATGGCCAGACTTTGTCTTGTCTACTTTGGTCATGTTGTCAGAAGGGACCATTTCCTAGATAAGGATATAATGATTGGTAAAGTGTAGGGTCAGTGAAAAAGGGGAAGGCCCTCAAGAAGATGGATTGACACAAAGGCAGCAAGGATGGGAGCAGGTATAGCAAGGATTGGGAGGCTGGTGCAGGATCAGGCAGTGTTTTGTTCTGTTCACAGGGTCACTATAAGTCGGAGCCAACTTGAAGGCACCTAACAACAACAACACATGTTATTTTATCTCCTGACTACTGCTTCTGTGGAGATTGATTTTTGTTGTTTGGTGCCGTCGAGTCATATCCAATTCATGGTGACCCCATGCACAGCAGAAAAAAACACTGCCTGGTCCCAGGCCAGCTCTGCTATTCCTGCCATGCTTGAGTCCATTGCTGTAGCCACTGTGTCAATCCATCTCATTGAGGGCTTTCCCCTCTTTTATTGACCTTCCACCTTACCAAGCATGACTTCCTTCTCCAAGGAATGGACCCTTCTGATAACATGACCAAAGCAGGTGAGACGAAGTCTAGCCGTTCTCACTTCCAAGAAGCTTTCCAGCTTCTTTTCCTCTAGGACAGATTTTTTAGTTCTTTTAGCAGTCCATGGCACTTTCAGCATTTTTTGCCAGCATCACAACTCAAAAGGATCAACTCTTCTTCGGTCTTACTTATTCATTGTCTAACTCTCACATGCATATGAACCGATTGAAAATATCGTGGCTTATATCAGGCATACCTTAGTCCTTAAGGAGACATCTTTGGTCTTCATTGCTTGAAAGAGGTCCTTTGCAGCCTATTTGCCCAGTGCTATAAGTCATCTGATGTCTTGTCTGCTTCTTTCATTGGTGTCGATTGTAGAACCAAGCAATGTGAAGTCATTGACAACTTCAATCTTTTCTCCATTTATCATGATGCTGCTTATAGGTCCAGTTGTGAGAATTTTTGTTATCTTTATATTGAGATGTAATTCATACTGGAGACTCTATTCTTCAAGCAATTGGAAACTCAACTTCAACTTTCATTTCCTGCTTGAAAAACCACAAAGTCAGTCAGAAATGAGAGATTAGCACCTTCTCAGGTCTTTCCTGGGTATACTTATAGCCCTCCATATGTATGTGCACTTCTTAATATGTAGAAATACGTTGAAACTTTTCAATTCCTCTGTAAACATCTAATTTCTCTGCTTTTCCACTTAATTGTTTTGATTAGTCTGTTTTTTGCTCCAACTGCTATCATTATGTCAGGCAACAGTGATGTTAAAAAAAATTTAACCAATGGCCCCCAGGGAAAAATTTTGCGACTGCATAAATTTGATTGATGTCTGATAAAGGTAAGCCTTCTGAGTAGAATCTTATCAAGGGAACCACCCGATGGGTCAAAAACTTTTCTTTTGGAATGAGGCTTTAGGAGAACTCCAGCCCCATTCTGCTCCCTCTGGTACTGAGAATGTGGACTCGTATTTTTTGATGCTACTGCAGTGCTGGGGCTTGAGTAGATGGGTCTATAGTAAGTGAAAACGCCACTAATCTTGTTGTTCTCATTCTTATTGAGATTCAGCTGTTTCTTCTTCTTTCTTTCTTTTTTTTTTTTCTTTTAACTAAATGCTCCCATTTTCTAGTTAATGCAAAACTTTAGTTAATATCTGCAGTTCTAAAAATTGTTGATTTTGATCATTTTTTTCAGCTACTTCATTGCTTTTATGGAGGTACAAACTTTCAAAGATCATTACCTCGTTTTTCATGATGTCACCCCTTGGCCCATGGCTCTTAAACTTTTTGGTGGTGGTGGTGTTGATGGTGGTATTATTGGGACATTTGTGGATCTCAAAAAAACTATGGAGGTGACAGTCAGAAAAATCTGTGGATGCATTCACACTATTTTGTGCATCATTCTACTTGTTTCATAAATATTGTGAAGTCCTACCAAAGACTCCCCATCAGATAATTCTGAGGTTATCAATCGCTGTTTTAGAGCCTTCTTTTCCTAAGGCAGGAAACCCTCCTACAAAGAACAAAATATTTCCAGAAAGAGAATCTAATAGAAATAATTGCTCATCCCATATGTAAATTTAGTTTTAGTATCCAATAATTTCCTCACCTATAAAATCATACATCATGGGATTACTGTGAAGATTTCATGAAAAATGAATATAATGTTGCTTAGAATAGTGTCAGACATTTAGTAAGCTCTTTATAAATTCCCACCATTTACAACATTATTTCCTTTTTCTTCTCCTTCTGTTACTCTTTCATTGCTTCTCTAGGGAAATGTCTCTGAAGTGCACCAAATTTGTTCATAATATTTTAAAGTCTTTTTGAAATATAAATTTCACTACAAAATAACTACATTTAGTGGGGGAGGTATTTGAACACAACTTTTTCTTCTCTGGTTTTGAACCACCAATCTTTTGGTTAGTAGCTGATGCTTTAACCATTGTACTACCAGGATTTCTTCACTATAAAGCAGGAAGGATTATGAACCACAGGATACAGGCTCAATTGGAAAGATACCAAGTGTAATTATAAATACAAGTGAAAAAGGGAAGAATTTTGAATGTCATTGTGACAAAATGCTGTGTAACTGGAGGGAAGGTTGCGCTAGTTTAATTTTCATATATATTTTAAAACTTTCAATTGGCTAATTTTCTTGGATATTTGTTAAATAAAATCCAGACCAATTTTTACTTGGATAAGTGCATTGCCATTAAAAAAAAAAAAAAAAAAAAAAATCTTGAGCGAGTTTAGTGATAATACGAAAACTTGTTTTCCTCTGCAAAGAAGAAAGAATTAGATAATTAAACACAGAGTAATGTGAATTAAAAACTAAATGCCCCAATTCAATTTCTTCTCTTGAAAACTATGTCTTTTCAGATTCAGTCATCACAATTGCTGCCAGGGTTTAGTTATGGCATAGATGAGTATACATGGATGACCAGGAATAAAATAAATCATAATATGAGATGAGTATAAAGCCAAATAAAACTAGTTTCTGTTAAGCACTACCTGTCTACTGTATCATATTAGATATTATACACAGGAGAAATACATGGAACTCTATAGAATTTTCTTATTTATTAGATAGTATCTACTGGAAAGATGCTTGAAATATATTGTATCTTTTTTAAAAAATTAATGCTGGATCCATTTCTGAAAATTAATGAGACTATTTAAATGAGACAATGGGGAGCAATGAAATTCTGATATTCCTTCTCACTTAAGACCCCTCTTATTTTTTTGCAGTTCAGTATTGATATGTCAAGATGGTTTAATGAACAGTGGGTAGATATTGGCAGCTAAGATAAAATCATGTACATCAAGGATTACTTTATTTTCCAATGTTAATTTAAGAAAAAGAACTATATACAATAGTGAAAATGAAATTTTATGTCATAAATAACTAATATAATAGGGAACAACAAACATATTTTAGATGTAAATGTGTTAGCTCCCCTGGCTATTAAGAAAACTCTTTTCCAATTTCAGTTTTTGCTATTATATTTACAGTTCTAGATTTGTTATTCAGTACTGTTTACTGATTTTTTATTTTATTTTCCTTAATGAAGGACACTGGATTAGAGAGGCAAATAATGCTTAATTCACATTTATTTATTTAGTCTAGATTATACTATACTTTAAGTTTTAGGTCTGTCTAAAGAGAAATCCATCTGACATCAGCAAAGATATCCCTTGTTCCACATCCTCCTCTGAATCCAGTTTGCATTTCTGGAAATTTTCTGTCAATATACAGCTGTAACCATTTTTGAATTATTTTCAGTAAGATTTTACTTGGGTGTGATATTAATGATATTGTTCAATAATTTCCACATTCTGTGGGATCACCTTTCTTTGTAATGGGTACGAACATGGATCTTTTCCAGTCAGTTGGCCAGGCAGCTGTCTTCCAAATCTCTTGGAATAGCTGAGTGCCTCCAGCACAGCATCCATTTGTTGAAACATCTCAATGGGTATTCCATCAATTCCTGGGGCCTTGTTCTTCACCAATTCCTTCAGTGAAGCTTCAACTTCTTAATTCAATATCATTGATTCTTGATCATATGCCATCTCCTGAAATGGATGAACATCAACCAATTATTTTTAGTACAGTGACTCTGTGTATTCCTTCCATCATCTTTTGATGTTTCCTGCATCATTCAATATTTTGCCCATAGACTATTTCAATATTGTAACTTAAGGCTTCATTTTCTTCCTCAGTTCTTTCAACTTTCTAACTCCAGGTCTTTGCATATTTCATTAAAGTAATTAACTTTGTCTTCTAGAGCTGCTCTTTGAAATCTTCTGTTTAGCTCTTTTATCTTGTCATTTCTTCCATTTGCTTTAGCTACTCTCCTTTCAAGGGAAAGTTTCAGAGGCTCTTCTGATATCCATTTTAGTCTTTTCTTCCTTTCCTGTCTTTTAAATTATTTTTTGCTTTCTCCATGGATGATGTCTTCCCGCAATTCCTCTGATTTTCAGTCATTGGTGTTCATTCCATCAAACCTATTCTTTAGATGGTCTCTAAATTCAGGAGGAATATAATCAAGGTCATATTTTGGCTCTCCTGGACTTGTTTTAATTGTCTTCAACTTCAACTTGAACTTGCATGTGAGCAGTTGATGGTCTGTTCAACAGTCAGCTCCTGGTCTTGTTTTGAATTAAGATATTGAGCTTCTCTATCACCTCTTGCCACAGATATAGTCAAGCTGATTCCTGTATACTCCATCTGGTAAAGTCCACGTGTAAAGCCATCATTTGTGTCATTGAAAAAAAGTATTTTCAATGAATAAGTCACTAGTCTTTCAAAATTCTATTATGCAATTTCCAACATTATTTCAATTAGCAAGGTCATATTTTCCAACTACTGGTGATTCTTCTTTGTTTCCAACTTATGCATCCCAATCACCAGTGATAATCAACACATCTTGATTGCATATTTGGTCAATGTCAGACTGTAGAAGTTGGTGAAAATGTTCAATTTCCTTGTTTGGCTTTTGAGGTTGGTGTGTAAATTGGAGTAATAGGAGTATTAACTTGGATTCCTTGTAGGGATATGTATATTATCCTATCATGAATACCACTGTACTTCAGAATAGATCTTGAAACATTCTTTGTGACAATAAATACCATGCCATTCCTCTTCAACTTGTCATTCCTGGCATAGTAGATCATATGGTTGTCTGATTCAAAATGGCCCAAACCAGTCCATTCCAGCTCACTAATGCCTAGGATATCAATCTTTATTTGTTCTATTTCATTTTTGACAACTTCCAATTTTCCTAGCATCATACTTCATACTACATTCCATTTTCTGATTATTAGTGGATGTTTGCAGCTGTTTCTTCCCATTTTTGAGTCATGCCTCATCAGCAAATGGTCATGCCACATCAACAAAAGCTTTACTCAACCCACATCATGCCTCTGAGGAGGCAGCTCTTCCCCAGACATGTTTTGATTGTCTTCTGACCTGAGGCAGCAGTGTATCAAACACTGTTTTGGGACTATTCATGAAGTTTTCCAGTAATATATCAAAGTTTCACTGCTATTCATACAGTTTTCACTGGCCAATTCTTTGAGAAGTAGATGGCCTCTTCCTTCTGATTGTGCTCACCAGGAACCTGTACATAGATCAGGAGGCGCTCATTCAAACAGAACAAGGGAATACAGCATGGTTTAAAATCAGGAAGGGTGTACATCTGGGTTGTATCATTTCACCATACTTACTCAATCTGTATGTTAAGTAAATAATCCGAGAACCTAGACTATATGAAGAAGAAATTGGCATCAAGATTGGAGGAAGACTTATTAACAACCTGTGATATGCAGACAAAACAATTCTGGTTGCTGAAAGTGAGGCTGACTTGAAGCAGTTACTGATGAAAATTAAAGACTTCAGTCTGCAATATGGATTACATATCAACATAAAGAAAATGAAAATTCTCACAACTGGACCAATAAGCAGGATCATGATAAATGGAGAAAAGATTGAAGTTGTTAAAGATTTCATGTTACTTGTTTCCACAATCAACACCAATGGAAGCAGCAGTCAAGACATCAGACGATGTATTGCACTGGGCAAATCTGCCTCAAAAGTCCTCTTTCATGTGCTGAGGAGCAAAGATGTCTCCTTGAAGACTAAGGTGCACTTAACTCAAGCCATGGTATTTTCAATTGCCTCATCGACGGCATATAACAACAACAACAACAACATATGTATGTGAGAGCTGGATAATGACCAAGGCAGACTGAAGAAGATTTGATGCTTTTGAGTTGTGGTTTTGGCGAATACTACTAAAAGTACCATGGACTGCCAAAAGAATGAATAAATCTCTCTTAGAAGAAGTGCAGCCAGAATGCTCCTTGGAAGTGAGAATGGCCAGACTTCATCTTACTATTTTGGTTATGTTTTCAGAAGGGACCATTCCCTGGAGAAGGATATCATGCTTGGTAAAGTGAAGGGTCAACAAAAAAGATGAAGGCCCTCAATGAGATGGATTGACACAGTGGCTGCAATGATGGGCTCAGGTATAGCAAGATTGTGAGGCTGGTACAGGACCAGGCAGTGTTTTGTTCTGTTGTACACAGGGTCGCTATGAGTCAGAGCCAACTTGACAGCACATAACAGCAATGATAACAACAAAAGAGAAATCAGGAAACAATCTTAATATATAGATAAAGTAAACATCCTCCTGATTGCTTCTATAATGTGAGATTCAGATAATTTCACTTTTTTTTCCCCTTCTCTTTCTTTAAGTTAAACCTACACTGATGGTAGGTTAATTCATTTATGGATTTTGAAAGCTTGTCTAGGTGGTTTTATAATTAGACCTTTCCAGGTAGCAGGAAAATTTGCTTTGTCTTCCCATTTAACAGCTGTGTTCCCAGCTGGGTCTGTTTGTTATAAATGAAAATGGCTCTTTAAATTTACATTCTCTGCATGAACAAGCTTGGCATCAGATGCAGCTTCTGAATGTTGCCAAAGATAAGCACCAAAGGATGTCAGATTGAAACTCCAGATCATGGAGAGTTAGATAACATTATAGACCATAATTGTATATTTCTATTAAAACCAAGAGATGTGACCACTGAATCTTTGAAAAGTGAATCACTTCTAGTCTTTGAATGTTTTTATAATGTTATTGAGATGAATCCCCATGATATATCCTTGGAGAATAATGAACTGTGAAATATGCAAGAGTAGAGGTTGTGACAATGTAGGGCACTTGTTGATCTGAATGATGAGAGTATTTTGCTCCAGGACATAGGCTTATGGACGAAGTGAATAATTTTTCCAAATTGCATCCATCAAACATCACAGAATGGAATGATGTCTCCCTCCTTCTTGCTCTTTGACTTATTTTGTTTTGTGATTTCTTTGCCTTCCTATATTAAAGTCAATGGAATATGCAGATTTTTTACTGGAAAAGTCTGATGATTTTATATACAAATTTGCTGAAAATTGGTTGCAATGTGTTGGTGCAAAAAGGCTAAAAAATTTTGACTTAATGACTATGAAAGAATTTCGGGCAGTAAAGCTACCAAAATATAAATATATACTTCCACATCCTTCAAAATTATTTGTGTTATTATTTTCAAAATCTTTGTTGCCTGTGAAAAATCAGTTGTAACTAAGTTATAGGTGATTTTTCTCCACTTCTTTGGAAAAGGGATTATTGACCTGAGGTGCATGGACCTCCAGCCAGTCCTTAAATCCAGAAAGTAGAATGTGCATGAATGAGTGTCTGCATTTTTCTGGAAGAAATTTCTCCAGGCTTTTTTTTTTTTTTTTTTAATCTTCAAAGCAATCCAAAAATTGCTAAAAACTGCAGCTATTGGGCATGTTTTTCTCAAACTAATTTTGATAACATTTTGATTGAATGAAGTATATTCAGCCTCAAATATCTGTCATTTCACCTCTGCCTGGCAGTCTATAATCAGAGTACCGTAGCACAAGGAAAAAAAGCTCCCACTCATTTGCTTTCTTCTGAGTGTCTTCAGTTTTCATCATGCATTATTCTGTTTTACATTATCTGGTAGAATTGTGAGTAGTGAATATAGTTAATTGAAATAAAGTGAGGCATAATTTTAGTATTATCTTAATGAATTAAATGTGTACTTTTCTTGAGCAGAAATTCTTGAGTTAATAACTCATAATTTGATTTTTAGCCTTTTGTCTTTTGGCATCACAGATATTATATATTTGGAAGGTAAAGTTTGAAAACATTATAATTTTTAGTAAAAGCTGGGGTTTATTTAAAATAGAAGTAATTCAAGCATATCAAATGGAGATCAAATTTTAGGTCTTGTGACTTAGATTTCTGTGCATTTATCTTTCTGTATTAAGATCAGATCCTTAGAGATGTGAACTCATTTTTCTGGACTTAATCTAGGCAAATAAAATTAGTACTAATAGTTCAAGTTTCTGTATTATTTGAATTAATTGAAATTTTGGTATGAGGCTTCATTTAATTTTTAGCACCTGGGTACTTAACTAAGTTTCCTCAAATAATATCACTGATTTATAACATTTTACCAAAATCATTTTTATATTAGAATATAAAACTCTATTTGTATCTGTCACTAAAATTGGTTACCCCCATACATAAGAAGTAAAAGAAAACTATTTTTTAGCCAAAGCTGTCCAGTTTTTTGAGAGATGTAAGAAAGATGCATGAAAATTCCACTTACTTTAAAGTTCATTCTTGTTGCCTTATGTGGCCTTCTTTACATTAATCATTTCTGCCTCTTGATTATTTCCTGTGTGCCAGCTAAGGACTTTACATGCAGTGTCTCATTTAATTCTCACCAATAATCTAGGAAGTTGAAACTATTATTATTTTTATTTCACAGTGGCAAAAACTGAGAGAGAGAGGACAAGTTATTTGCCCAAGACCACAGATTATGAGTGGTGAATCTAGTCTATCTGATCATAGAAACAAAGTTATTATATTGCTCCATAATAATGTTGTTATCATTAGCTGCCTTTAGTCTTCCTGGATTCATGGCCATCCCATGCACAATAGGATGGGACCACTGTGACCCATAGGGTTTGCACTGGCAGATTTTTGGAAGTAGCTTAGCAGGCCTTTCTTCCTAGTCTGGCATCACCTAGATGCTCTGCTAAAACTTGTTGAGTACCAGAGCAGCTTGCACATCTCCACTGACAGACACTTGCACTGGAGGGACATTCGTTGGGAATTGAACTTGAATCTCATGTATAGAAGGCAAGAATTGTACCACTGCCCCCTGCCCTCAGAAATAACAACCAAGACACCAAACTCACTGCCATTAACTCAGTTTCAATTCATAGTGATCCCCATTGGGTTTCAAAGGCTGTAAATCTTCATGGAGGCAGTCTGCCTCATCTTCCTTCTGGGGAGCAAACCATTGACCTTTCGTAGCAGCCAAATGCCTTAACTACTCTACCACCAGAGATCTTTGCCCTAAGCAATAGCCACTCTTTATTGAAAACTTAGTCATTTACAGATACTATTTTTTTTTTAATTTACTTTTATTTTCCCTCAAGTCAGGTATTTTAATCTTCATTTTATAATTGAAAGTCTGAGGCTCTGAGCAGTTGTCACCCAACTTTTGGTGGCTGCATGACATTTAAATGAAGCTCTTAATAACTACAGTATCTAGAGATTCAGTATTTATTTCTGTTATTTCCTAATAAAAAGCAATAATTCTTAGAGCTCAACACACCATTGTTAACAGAAATCTTGTATGATACACAATTGTTTAAAAAAAAAAAAAAAAAAATCCCAGCAGAACAAAACAGTAAGACTCTTAAATGATAACTGGTCAGCAATGCTAAAGTAGCCCTATGTATTTTTGGGCTACTATATTTTGAAGCTATTGTTGTGGACTAATCTTAAAGGTCTCCCTTTCCCTCCAGATTGTTTTGATTCTACACTCTCCTTTAATATTGACAAATTCCAAAATGAAAATTAATTTAAGGGTAAAAAACATCCCACTTGTCTTCTAATGCAAATCACTTGGTTGGTAACAATACTCAGTGGAGTTTAAGTGGTAGATCTCCTTCTAATTTAGGAGATTAAGGATTTAAATTGTACAGATATCCAAGAGTATTGCATGGACAGGCTTGGTTGTATGCTATAGGTGGTGAAAGTGGTTATTTCGGGGATGGCCCTGGGCTAGAGTGTATGGGTTGGAGGTAGGAGAACTGGAATGAACTTGAGTTGACCCTGATTAACTGAAGGTCTAATATTTTTGCTCTGCCCTGAGCTGCATGATTACCCCCAGAGAGCTTCTAGAGCTATCTCTCAAGTTACAATGCTTGAACTCCCTGTATGTGAAAAATATGACATGCTTATAAAAAATAAGGAGCTCTGGTGATGTAACGCCTAAGGCATTTCACTGCTAACCAGAAGGCTGGTGGTTCAAACCCACCAGGCACTCTTCAGAAGGAAGGTTGGGCAATCTACTTCTGTAGTGATACTGCCTCGGAAACCCAAGGAGGGGTTGCTATGAGTCAGATCTGACTCAACACAGTGTGTATGTTGTTTTTGTTTTTATGGAAAATACATATCTGTGAGCCCAGACTGAATTACTACTGAATTGCTATCTCTGTGAATGCAACCAGCAATTTTAGGTACAAAATCTGGAAGAGAACAAGGAACAGAGTGGTATAGTGGTAGTGGAAATAAAGATAGAACACTTGAATTAAAGCTTAGAATCTGTAGTTTACTAGCTTTATAATCTGGGGCAAGGCACTTCTTTTGGTTATCTAGTTCTGCTAGAACAAAAATACAACAATTGGGTGGTTTTAACAAACAGAGATTTATTCTCTTACAGTTTAGGAGGCTAGATGTCCAGGTTCAAAGTGCCTCACCCAGTGCCTCTGGGTGAGGCCTCGCAACCTTGGGCTTCCAATCTGCCTCCTGTTCCCGGCACACTGGAGCTGGAGGCATCTCTTAACTCAGACAGCTGATGGCTGTTGAGGTCAACAAATGAAATGGCATAGTCCCGAGATTATCAAGCAACACAGCAGGCCACTAGTTTAAGTACCAAGATCAGCAGGCAACATGGCAGGTTGCTGAATGGAGACTCAGCCAAATGCAGGATCCAAATGTGCACCAAAACCCAGAGACTTTTCTGAAAGCTTCTTCTTATATACTGGAAGCAGACCACATCCTAAGGCAGCTACTCAGCTGCTCACAGAAGATTCTACCATGGAGTTGAATACCAGTCTTATCGAGAATAACTGCATCTAGCTTCCCAGTTACACAAAACCAGGCCAAGCCAAGTTGACACATAACCTTAATCACCACACCATTTTATTCTTCACTAAGCCTCTGTTGCTGTAACTCTAAAATAGCAGTAATAATGAATACAATAATGTCAATCTTATTTTAAGTCTTAAATCATAACCAAACCCAACCCAAACCCACTGCTGTCGAGTG
The DNA here is from genome assembly GCF_000298275.1 of Orycteropus afer afer. NCBI lineage: Eukaryota > Metazoa > Chordata > Mammalia > Tubulidentata > Orycteropodidae > Orycteropus > Orycteropus afer. The sequence continues at coordinate 49,775 of NW_006922382.1, read as the reverse complement.
GATTCTGACTCATAGCAACTCTGCAGGACAGAGTTGAACTGACCCATATGATTTCCAAGGTTGTAAATCTTATGGAAGCAGACTACCTCATTTTTCACCTGCAGAGCATCTGGTGAGTTCAAACCACCAAACTTTTGTTTAGCAGACAAATGCTTTAGCCTCTACTCCACCAGAGCTACTTATATATAAATGCTTTGTAAGACTAAAATTCTTGGTGAATATATGACAGTATTTTATTAAGCTTTTGTGAGACGGTAAAATATTTAATAAATTAAAGCTTTCATCATAAATATGAGAAACTTTTTGTTCCAAATTTGCCCTAGATAAGGAAGAAATAGCTAGCTATTCACAACAGAGTGAATATTAAATATGTTGAAGACTCATTGTTTTGGTTACCTAGTGCTGCTCTGACAGGAATATACCACAGTTGGGATGGCCTTAACAAACAGGAGTTTATTCTTACAATTTGGAAGTTTTAAGTCCATGTTCAAAGTGCCAGGCTCCAGGGGCTGGGTATAAGGCCCTCAACCATGGGGTCTAGCTCTGCCTCCTGCTCCTGGCCCACTGGAGCTAGAGGCATTTCTTATTTATTTATTTATTTATTTTAAATTGTGATTTGGGTGAAGATTTACAGAGCAAATTCACTTTCCATACAGCAGTTTACATATACTTTTTCTCATGACATTGACCACAGTTTACTACAATGCAACAACTCCCCTCCCACTTCCTCCCCATAGTTACCTCTTCCCAGTGTCTATCCCCCATGGACTCCTGCCCCCTAAGCTGTCTCCCTGTGCATAGACAGCCCTTCTTTCTCAATGATTGTTCTCTCCAAGGAGTGTATCTACCTCAGGTAA
>NW_006922382.1:37884-46079 GCF_000298275.1 Orycteropus afer afer | reverse complement strand
TCAAGGCTCAGGGGTCCAGGATTATCTTCTGTGTCTGTGTTAATTGGTTTCCCTTTTCTTTGTTGAAGAGGGTCTGTGCAGTCTTTCTGCCTAGTCTGCCATCTTTGAGAGGCATTTTTTTACTCAGACAGCTGCAGGCTGCTGAGGCTGCAAAGTCCAAAGTTGACAAGTAAAAAGGCACAGTCCAAATGTTACCAAACCACATGGCAGGCCATTAATTTAAGTCCACTGTAGGTCACAAGGTTGGCAGAGCATGGCAGGCTGCTGGACAATGACAAGGCTACATGTAGGGTCCAAGTATGCCATGAGCTAGAGACCGTTCCCAAGGCTTCTACTTATATATAGGAAGCAGACCACATCCCAAAAGTAGCTATTCAGCTGCTTGTGGTAGATCCCACCTTGGAATTGATTGCCTGTCTCATCATGAGGAATAACTACCAGCAGCTGCCCAGCCACTCAACTAGGCTCAGCCAAGTTGACATACAAATTTAACTACCGCACTCACCCTCTCTCAAATATTTTTCTTTTAATCTCTTACAGGTGTTGAAATCATATCATATAGAGAATTTTGATTCTATTCTCCTTCAGAATGCAAATGCTACTTGGGAAGATGAATGTTTTGAATATAAATTATTAATAAGATTTAACACCAGTGGAGGCTAGGACCACGAAAGGCTATCTTAAGAGGCAAAAATGCCCTTTAAGGTGAGATAAACAAGATAAATTTTGCTTACATCAAATTTGGTCTCTTTGTTAATTCAATGATTGGAAAACAACCAACACACAAGTACACACATGCACATACACACATCCCACACTCACTCTTTGATAGAATTGGAAATAGGTAATTAGTGTGGCATTAGAGAAAATGGACAACTCAACTTTGTAATCAAGCTAGAACAGAGGAGGAAAAGGAAGTATTACAACCAACGCCAAGATAGTTACAAAATTCTTTGCATAACCTTAGATGTCTGATATAGCAAATGTTGGGGATAAAATTATACAGCAGATTTATGTTGGCATTTGTACTACTTTTCGTTTTAGCTCATGGCTAGCTACAACTACTGTCAAACAAGCGCTAAGAAACTGTCTTTAAAATTCTTCGTATTTGTTTCAGTCTCATTTACTTCTGTTTGTATGTTCTTCCCTGCAAGTATCCCCATGTCACATCTGACCCACCAGCACTCCCTAGACCTGGTCGGTAGTTATTCATCCTTACTATCCTGCTTAACAGTCACTTCTCAGTGACTGAAGTTTCTGGCAAATCTTTTAAAGAGTATTAACAATTCCTTCTTTTATGCTAAGAAAATACTTTATTGATACCTCTACAAAGGTCACTCTGGTGGCATAGTGCCTAAGGCATTTGACTGCTAACCAGAAGGCTAGTGGTTCAAACCCACCAGCCACTTCTTGGAAGGAAGATTGGGCAATCTACTTATGTAGAGATACGGTCTCAGAAACCCAAGGAGGGGTTGCTATGAGTTAAAAAGCATTTATCACATTGTGTTACATTTTTTCTTCATATGTGCCCTTCTCCATCTCCAGAATATAAAAACTTCTGTTGTTGTTATTAGGTGCCATCATGTCAGCTCTGACTCATAGCCACCCTACGCATAAGAGAACAGAACAAAACCCAGTCCTGTGCCAGCCTCACAATCCTTGCTATACCTGAGCCTATTGTTGCTACCACTGTGTCAGTCTGTCTCATTGAGGGCCTTCTCCTTTTTTGCTGACAGCTCCATTTTACCATGCATGATATCCTTCTCCAAGGATTCGTCCCTTCTGACAACATGACTGAAGTATGTGAGACAAAGTCTGGCTGTTCTTGCTTCCAGGGAGCATTCTGGCTGCTCTTCTTCTAGGGCAGATTTGTTCATTCTTCTGGCAGTCCATGGTACTTTCAGTATTCCATGCCAACAGTACAACTCAAAAGTTAACTCTTCTTTAGTCTTCTTTATTCATTGTCCACTTTCACATGCATATGAGGGTATCAAAAACACCATGGCTTGGGTTAGGCGCACCTTAGTCTTCAAAGAGACATCTTTGCTCCTCAGTGCTTGAAAGAGGTCTTTTGCAGTAGGTTTGCCCAGTATGATATGACATCTGATTTTTGACTGCTGCTTCCATTGGTATTCACTATGGAGCCAAGTAATATGAAATCATTGACAACTTCAATCTTTTCTCCATTTATCATGATGCTGCTTATTGGTCCAGTTATGAGGATTTTTGTTTTCTTTATATTGAAGTATAATCCATACTGCCAACTGAAGTTTTTAATCTTCTTCTATCAGAGCTTCAAGTCATCTTCATCTTCAGCAAGGAAAGCTGTACCGCCTGCATAACACAAGTTGTTAATCAGTCTTCCTCCAATCCTGATGCCACATTCTTCTTCATATAGTCCAGCTTCTCAGAATGTTTGCTCAGCATAAAAAATTGAATAAGTATGGTGAAAGGGTACAACCCTGACTCACTCCCTTCCTGATTTTAAACCATGTAGCATCTCCTTGTTTTGTTCAAACGACAGCCTCCTTGTCTATGGACAGGTCCTCATGAGCACAATTAAGTATTCTGTACTTCCCATTCTTCTCAATGTTATCCATAATTTGTTATGATCCACACAATCTAATGCCTTTGCATACTCAATAAAATACAAGTAAACATCTTTCTAGTGTTTTTTGCTTTCAGCCAAGATCCATCTGACATCAGCAGTGATATCCTTCACTGCACATCCTCTTCTGACTCCAGCTTGCATTTCTGGAAGCTCTCTGCCAATATACTGCTGCAATTATTTTTGAATCATCTTCAGCAAGATTTTACTTGCCTGTGATATTAATGATATTGTTCGATAATTTCCCCATTCTGTGGGATCACCTTTCTTTGGAGTGGGTACAAGTATGGATCTTTTCCTGTCAATTTGCTGGGTAGCTGTCTTCCAAATAAAAACTTCTAGAAGTGTGCAAAATGTCTCTTCAGTTTTGCATTTTCAGACCTTACCAGACAGACTAGTACATGGTAAGTTTTTAAGAAGTGGTTGTAGAGAAAATTATTATTTTTAGTTTATCAATTTATTTATAACTACTAAACTTTTTGTTTTCATAAAGCACCAGACTCTTCATTTTCCTATCCAATTTATCAGTAATTTGTGTATTTTACTACATATAAGCTACTTATTCCAATTTTCATTGTAGGATAAAGTTATGACTGCTACATATGATTTTGCTTCATATGAATAAACTTCTAATTCTAGCTAGAATTTTTTTCCCACTTTGTTCTGTTATTGAGATTACATTTCTTTATCTTAATGTCAATTAATTTCAACTTAATTTATTTTATAGGAACTCCATTAGAGATTTCCCTTTAGCTACTCTTTTTATCACCTTTTTCTGAATCTTCAATCCTCTAATAAAAATTACTTTCTAGAATGTCAAATAAAGCTTCTTTCTCTCAAAAAAAATGTTACCTCCTTTGAACAAGTAAATGTCATTTTATCCTCATGTACTATCTTGTGCATCATGACAGAACGATATTCTTATATTTAAAAAAAAAAATGATGTAGTATATAAGGAAGATAATCCTTACCCTTTGAAGATTTAACAAATAAAGATGCATTAAAGAATATATATTAGTGACAAATTAATGTTTCTTCTATTCTGAAGGATTGTTTGTGAAATTAATCATTTCTAATGTCAACCCTTTAGTTATACATTACATATATATTAATTAGATACCTGTTATGTGAAATACATGCACAACACATAAATTTCTTTAGTAGTTAGAAGACTTTCACCATTAATACCCTTATTCAAATTCATCTCTCTTAAGTTACTGGATATTTAAATATAATCCAGTTTAGTGATATTATTGATGTCTGTAGTAAGTCATCGGTACCATATTAAACATTACTATGTCAGAGATTTTTTCTGGAGGGGTTGTCTAATTTTATTTAAAATTTTTTTGGACAAGCTTGATTTTCCCATTTTATCCTTATACAACTTTTTCCATTTACTACACCCTTACATGTGACCCCATTTTTCTACTCCTATATAATAACTTGAAAGATATGTCACTCAAGATTCTCATGCAAAAATTACAATCCTGTTTGTTTGTTGTTTATTTATTTATTTGAAGCCACAGGGGAATGTATCATCCTAGGAGCTCTGGTAGCATAGTGCCTAAGGCACTTGACTGCTAACCAGAGGCTGGTGGTTCAAACCCACCAGTCACTTCTCGGAAGGAAGGTTGGGCAATCTACTTCCATAGTGATACTGCCTCGGAAACCCAGGGAGGGGTAGCTATGAGTCGGGTCTGACTTGATGGCACATAACAACAACAACAACAACAGACTTGACTCAGGAGAAATCTTAATCACATTCTTTGAACACCTTCACTTTTCTTTACATGTTTCTTACCAGTATTCTGTGATGTTGCAAGGAGATCAGGGAAGTGGAAAGGTTCTCCATGCAGAACAAGCTTAGAGCCAATTCCTTGGGGCACAATTGAGCATCATTCCTGCCATGTAGCCAATGGGATTGACCCTGATGGTTTCTGAATGAAAGTTCTCACAGTACACCAATAGGACTCACAGTCATTCTGAACCTTCAGCCATGTTAGGGCTTTGTGTGTGAGTCCTAAGTAAACAGTATCCAATAATGAAGCCAGTAAACAATAAAGTAAGTATTTTACTAAAATCTGTTTAATTGTTCTTAAAAGCATCAGCCACATCGATGTAGTGGGATTTAACAATGATGGAACAGACCACAGTGGTCTTGACATAAGCCATTTATTAGCTCAAATTATTATTATTATTTGGAATGAGGAAGAATATAAATGAATAGAAAATCAAGAAAAAGGGCAGCCAAAGAAAGGTATCCTCTAAACATACCCTTGTATGAGCATCAGGAACATCAACATTTGAGTTAGCACTTTCAGTGTGTTATCTGTGAATGTTTGCAACTGGTGGCTATAGGAGACATCAACACAGTTAATGCTGAAAGAGAAGAAAATAGTGGATGTTAAGTGATTATTACAGAGAATTTATCCATAGGGGTCATTTAAGAATCTGCCATTCTTCTCCTTAGCCCTGATGGACTTTCAATAACAATTAAAGAATTGGGTAATTGGACAAAAATGTCTAAAGAGTAAGTGGGACAGAGTTGCATAAACACATTTTTTATAACTCCTCCTGAGAGTATATTTGCTCCTAAGGCTGACATAGCCTGAAATACTGGATTTTGTAGAAATTTTAATTAAAATCTTTTCAGAATCCAAAAACTAGAGCTAAGAACCCACAGGAAAGTGATTTCACCTCAGAAAATTATGTTTTAATGCAAACCTAGAAAAGGAATGGAGCCTTGTTGAGTACTCGGCTGCTAACCAAAAGTCGATAGTTTGAACCCACCAACTGCTCCAAGGGAGAGCTGTGTGGCAGTCTGCTTCTGTAAAAATTCACAGGCTTAAAAACCCTATGGCACAGTTCTACTCTGTACTATAAAGTCTCTATGAGTTGAAATTGACTAAGTGACAATGAGTTTATGAGGAAGAAGTTTTTCCTACAAGTTGGCAAAAAGCTCCAAGACAGTCATGGTAGAGTTGGTAAGAAGGGCTAGCCCCATTTCAGGAATGTGGGAGAAATGCTTATCATGGGCTATTGTTTTAGGTAAAGTAACTGGGAAGGAATTAAAGCTTAGGATGGTCCAAACTGGTGACGATTCCCTTTCCTACACTGCCGAAGTCAGGACAGGGAAAAATACCTCAAAAGCATGAATCCCTCAAACTATTATGTTCTTCTAGGAAGTGAGTAATACTTTCTCTTCAAGCAGAGAGTGTATTCCCTTCTACATTTTTTTTCCTTCTCAATACAATTTGTCTTCTCTGGATTCTTAGCCACTCCTCGGAAGGAAGGTTGGACAATCTACTTCCTTAGTGATACTGCCTCGGAAACCCAAGGAGGGGTCACTATGAGTCAGGTCCGTCTCCATGGCACATAACAACAACAACAATGGAGAGATGCTTAAATGCCAAAGCTTCACTGAAATACAATCTCAGGCTTGTGAGGGGGAAGCAAATCAAGCAGGGGGTTCTGGTTACCCAGTGCCATTCTGGTGAGAAATATACCACAAATGGGATGGCCTTAACAAACAGGAGTTTATTCTTACATTTTGGAGGCTTTAAGTCCAAGTTCAAAGTGCCAAGCTCTATGGGCTGGGTGAAAGCCCCTCAACCTTGGGGTCCAGTTCTGCCTCCTGCTCCTGGCCCCCTGGAACTAGAGGCATTTCTTCACTCAGACAGCTGTTGGCTGCTGAGGCTGAGAAGCCCCAAGGTTAACAAGTAAAAAGGCACAATCCTGATGTTACCAAACCACATGGCAGGCCATTAACTTAAGTCCAATGTAAGGCCCAAGGTCGGCAGAACATAGCAGGCTGCTGAGCAATGGCACGGCTACATGCAGTGTCCAAGCATGCCCAAAGCTAGAGACCATTCTCAAAACTTCTCCTTATAGGATTCAAAATGGAGTCTCAACACACTTTTTCCCTCTGGCATCTAAAGACTTGGAAAACTAGGTACAAGAGTTTGAATTAGGAATTTTGGTGCTCTGAACAGCTTACTGAATCAGAGTGCACCAAGCTCAGAAGAGCAGAATTAGAAGAAAGGCACATTGAGATTATTTCGGAAAGAGCTACTGGCAGAGGATGGATGGGCACTCAAGAGAGACCGTTGGAAACTTCCTGGGGCAGTCACTCTCTGCCAGGGGAGGGAGGCCACCTGAAATTCCCTAGCCAAGAAGGAAGGCACCTTATAGCAGCATACCAGTGACCACTCCAATATTCCAGGGGCACCAGCAGAGATCTGCCTCCAGCAGCTGATTTTGTCAGTAATTTGGGTCATCTGAGTGCAGGCAGGCACGAGCATCACTGCTGAGATTTAGGCGGAGAACTCACTGTGACGCCACAAAAGCGAGCTCTCTCCCCTCCCAGTGGGTCACAGAGTGGGCTTTGGTCAGACTAGGAGACATTGTGCTTTACTTTGCCATGGACATCGGGACTGCAGGTCACTAGCAGGTACTCTCCCAATTCCAATAGAGCTGAAATTGTGCACATCTTTGGTGCTGCAGATGGGCGGTATCACAGACAAACTCCAAAGCCAGCCATTAGCAGTCTGGTGGGATTGCTTCAGCACTGCAAGCAAACAGGGCAGGGAGCACAAAGAAAACACAGCTGAGTGCGATCCCGGGAATTTTGCCTTGGAGCCCTTGGCGCTGTGGGGCCACGGAGGCGGGGTCTTTCAGTGTGCCTGAAATTGGCAGAAAATTGTGACGCCCTAACAATAGGAATCCTTCCCAAGGTCGAGCCGTGGTCTTGCAAATAAATACGTCATCAATAATAGCCTACTCAAAGCCCTAGAAACTGACCCTAGCAACACCAAGCTTTCCTTCTTCTGCTCCCACCTTCTCTGCCAATAACTTCACTCATTCAATAGAAGAAACCATATTCAGCCAATTACCATAAACGTCCCCCTTTGAACTCTAAACCCTCTTTACGAAAAACAGAAAAACATATCCACTCTACACACAGTGATTCCACTATCACAAAGAAAACAGCAGAGCGACCCAACACATCTGAATCAATAATAATATAAAACACACCAGCCTCACCTTTTCAAAATATTAAACCATAAAACCAAGACAAAACAAACCAACACATAACCAGCAGCTAGAGACAACCTAAAGAGACAGTGCTCTACCAGATTTCAGATGCTTAAGGTTTTGCTTTTCAGAAACCTCAAGAACTCTCCAGAACTGCACTACAAAACTGAAAAGGTCCTAGTTTACACCTTCTTTTTTTTTTTTTTCCTGTCTCTTATTGTTAACCCTGTTTCTTCTTCTTTTGTTTGTTTGTTTTCTTCATTATTCTCCTTCTCTACCTTTTTTCTTTTAGTGACCTATCCCCAGATATTGCACATTTACCTGTTTTCTTCTTCCTTTCTCCCCTTTTTCTTTTCTTTTCTTTTTTCTTTTTTTTTTTTTTGTGTTACTCTTCCTGTGAGATTTCTTTGTGTATTTTTTTGTCCATGTGCTTTTAGTTTTTTCTATGGTTATTCAATTGTAATTTTTGCCTAACTGAGTGGGAGACACCAACAGTCCCCAAAAGATACAAATACACCCACACCTCCTGTAACTTCACTTACTGAGCAAGAGC
>NW_006922382.1:36173-36990 GCF_000298275.1 Orycteropus afer afer | reverse complement strand
TGATTTCTCAGCAGAGACCATGCAAGTGAGAAGGCAATGGGATGGTATATATAAAACCCTGAAAGAGAAAAATTTTCAACCAAGAATTGTATACCAGACAAAAATTTCCCTCAAATATGATGCTGAAATTAGGAGATTTCCAGATAAGCAGAAACTGAAGGAATCTGTTAAAACCAGACCAACATTACAAGAGATGCTAAAGGGAGTACTTTGAACAGAAAACCAAAAATACCAATAACAAGTGACTATTAATACACAAGATGACATATCACAGAAACCAAAGCTATGGACATATCCAAAGTAAAAAGAGCTTACAAGACTGTAAACAGGGAACCAGAGACATCAATTGGCAAGTGAGGACAACTGCAAAGAAAAGCAGGGAAAAGACTGTGTAGCTAAAGAACTTCTAAATGGTGAGAAAGTAAAGAGAGTTGCAAGAGAGACTGGACTGTTCGAAACTCAGGGAGAAAATTATAAACCATATGGTAACCTCAAAGAAAAATGATAAAGTTCATACCACAATAAAAAAGAGGACAAGCACAAATACTCAGCAAATACTAAAACAACAGCAACAAAGGAAATAACAAGATTCGTAAAGAAAATGAGCACAGCACAGAAAGTAATATGGAACAAAGAAACCAGGGACACCATGAGAAAACACATACCAAAATGACAGCAACAAAATCATACTTGTCAATAATTAAACTGAATTTTAATGGATTAAATGTACCACTCAAGAGATGGAGAGTTGCAGATTGGATAAGAAAACAAAACCAATCAATATGCTGCCTACAAGAGACACACCTTAGAGATAAAG
>NW_006922382.1:34988-35573 GCF_000298275.1 Orycteropus afer afer | reverse complement strand
GTAACCTCCTTGAGAAAGACTGGGTAAGAGAAGAAATCAAAATAGAAATTCAAAAATTCCTTGCATCAAACAAGAATGAAAGCACAACATACCAAAATCTTTGGGACACAGCAAAAGCAAAGACAGAGTCCAATTTACAGCAATACATGCACATATCAAAAAAGAAAAAAAGAACCAAAATCAACACTTTAAACCAACATCTACAACAATAAGAGAAAGAACAGTAAGAAAAGCCCACAGTCACAAAGAAAGGAAATAATCAAGATTCTAGCAGAAATCAGTGAAACAGAAAATAGAAGGACAATAGAGAAAATCAACAAGACCAGAAGTTGGCTTTTTGTAAAGATCAATAAAATTGACAAACCACTGGCAAATTTAACAAAGGAAAAGAGGGAGAGAATACAAATAACACAAGTAAGAAATGAAAGGGGTGACATCACAACAGAATCACTGAAATAGGATAATATCAGGATACTATGAAGAACTGTACTCCAAAAAATTTGAAAATCTGGAAGAAATGGACAGATTTCTAGAAACACACCAGTTACCTGAACTAACACTGACTGATGTGGAAAAGTTGAACAG
>NW_006922382.1:16869-17345 GCF_000298275.1 Orycteropus afer afer | reverse complement strand
AATCACTGATTTTATATGGAAAGGAAAGAGACCTCAGATAAGCAAAGCACTATTGAAGAAGAAAAACAAAGTAGGAAGTCTCACACTACCAGATCTCAAACCCTACTATACAGCCACAGTAGTCAAAACTGCCTGGTAATTGTTTAATGACAGATACATAGACCAATGGAATAGAATTGAAAACTCAGGAATAGATTGATTGACCTATAGTCAGCTGATCTTTGACAAAGACCCAAAATCCATTAAATGGGGAAGAGAATGTTAATTTAATAAGTGGTGCCGGCAAAACTGGAGATCCATTTGCAGAAAAATGAAACAGACCTTACCTCACACCATACACAAAAACAAACTCCAGATGGATCAAAGACTTAAATGTGAAACCTAAAACTATACAGTTTCTCAGGGAAAATATAGGGACAAATTTAAGGGCCCTCTCTGGCAGCATAGTGGCTAAAGCACTTGACTGCTAACCAGAA
>NW_006922382.1:12728-14390 GCF_000298275.1 Orycteropus afer afer | reverse complement strand
ATGTGCCTTCTGTGAAAGTTTACAAAGCAAATTCTTTTCCAATTTGAAAGTTTATACATAGAGTTCTGTGACATTGGTTACATGCCCCAGAATGTGTCAGCAGTTTCCTCATTTCTGCCTCCTTTCCTTTCATCTGAATTTTCTACTTTTTCCTCCTCTCTTATCTTTGCTGTTGGACAAATGTTGTTCTTTTTATTTCATGTAATTGATTGTTCTAAGGAACACGTTCCTCTCAGGAGTTAAAGTCATACTTTAAGTCTCTGTCAGACCAGTAAGTTTGCTCTTTTTTGAGTCTGATTTTTAATTCTAAATTTCTCTCCCATTCTGTCCATGACCCTCTGTTGTAATCCCAGTCAGAGTGATCAGTAGTGGTAGCTGGGCCTCATGTAGTTTTCTGGTCTTGGGGTCATGTAGGCTGTGGTTCGTGTGGTCTGTGAATCCTATGAACTAATTGCTCCCTTGAATCTTTGGTTCTCTTCACTTTCTTTTGCTCCAGAGAGGAAGAGATCAATAGTTTTATCTTAAATGACAGCTCACATGCTTTTAAGACCTCAGACACTACTCATTAATGTAGGATGTAGAACATTGTCTTTATGAACAATGTCTTTATGAAAAATTGAGATTGATGAACCCCAAGTCTATGGTCCTTGGCATACCAGTGTAAGAATTTTGCTCTGCACAGTGTTTGGTTACATCTATATAATTTCCATGACTGTGTGTCTTATGTTCTCCATTGTTGCTACTATGTGCCATGAGGCAGTTCCAACTCATGGTGACCCTGTGTACAATATAACAAAATATGGACTGGTCCTACACCATCCTCACAATTGTTGCTATGCTTGAGCCCATTATTGAAGTCATTGTGCCTATTTGTTTTGTTGAAGGTCCTTTTTTAGCTAACCCTCTGCTTTACCCAAAGTGATATCCTTCTACAGGGAATGGTCCTTCCTGGTAACATGATCAAAGCACAAGAGATAAAGTCTTGCCATCCTCACTTCCAAGAAACTTTCCAGCTGTACTGCTCTCAAGACAGATTTGTTCATTCTTCTGGCAGTCCGTGGTATATTCAATATTCTTCTCCAGTACTATAATTCAAATCCATCAATACATGTTCAGTCTTCCTTATTCATTATCCAGGTTTTTTATTCATGTGAAGCAGTTGAAAATACCATGGCTTGGGTCAGGGGCATCTTAGTCTTCAAAGTAACATCTTTGCTTTTTACCACATTAAAGAGATCTTTTGCAGCAGATTTAACCAATGCAATATGTTGTTCCATTTCTTGACTGTTGTTTCCATGGGGATTGATTGTTGATCCGAGTAAAATGAAATACTTGACAACTTCAATCTTTCTTCCATTTCTCATGATAACACTTATTGTTTCAGGTGTGTGGGTTTTTGTTTATTTTATGTTGAAGGGTAATCTGTACTGAAGGCTGTACTCCTTGATTTCATCAGTAAGTGCTTTAAGTCTTCTTCACTTTTAGCAAGCAAGGTTGTGTCATCAGCATTTACCAGGTTCTTAATGAGTCTTCCTCCAATTCTGATGCCATGTTCTTCTTCATAGATTCTAGTTTCTCAAATTATCCACTCAGCATACAGATTGAATAAGTATGATGAAAACACAGAATGCTGACACACACCTTTCTTGATTTTAAACCATA
>NW_006922382.1:9898-11123 GCF_000298275.1 Orycteropus afer afer | reverse complement strand
AAAATCCTCACAACTGAACCAATAAGGAGCATCATGATAAATGGAGAAAAGATTGAATTTGTCAAAGACTTCATATTGTTTGGTTTTACAATTGATGCCAATGGAAACAGCAGTCGGGACATCAGATGACATATAGCCCTAGGCCAATCAGCTGTAAAGGACCTCTTTGAATCGCTGAAGAGCAAAGATGTCTCTTTGAGGACTAAGGTGCACCTGACACAAGCCATGGTATTTTCAATTACCTCATATGCATGTGAGAGTGGAACAATGAATAAGGAAGACCTGAGAAGAGTGGATGCTTTTGAGTTGTGTTGCTGGTGAACAATGCTGAAAGTACCATGGACTGCTAAAAGAACTAGCAAATCTGTCCTGGAAGAAGTGCAGCCAGATGCTTCTTGGAAGCAAGAAGGCCAGACTTCATCTCACCTATTTTGGTCATGTTGTCAGAAGGGACCATTCCCTGGAGAAAGATGTCATGCTTGGTAAGGTGGAGAGTTGACGAAAAAGGGAAGGCCCTCAATGAGATGGATTGACATAGTGGCTGCTGTGATAGGTGCAAGTATAGAAAGGATCATGGAGCTGGAGCGGGACTGGGCAGTGTTTCATTGTGCTGTGGTTAGGGTCGCTATGAGTTGGAGACAACTTGACAGCACCGAACGACAACAACAGACCCTGAATTTGGCTGAGTCTTCACCTCAATGATGTTCCCTGTTGTCTAGTGACCTTGGGACTGTTAATGGACTTGAATTATGGCCTGCTTTGTTGCTTGATAATTTTGGGACTGTGTCCTTTTACTTGTCCACCTTGGGTGTGTCAACCTTAGTAGCCAGCAGTTGTCCGAGTTGAAAAAAGCCTCCGGCTTCAGTGGGACAGGAGCAAGAGGCAGAGCAGAAGTCCACGGCTGAGAGACTTTCACCCAGCCCCTAGAGCTGGCACTTTGACCTTGGACTTCTAGCCTCTTAAACTGTAAGAGAATAAACCCCTGTTTGTTGAAGAGCACCCACTTGTGATATTTTCTGTTAGAGTGGTACTAGAGGAGGGAAAAAACTTGTTGTTATTAGCTGCCATTAAGTCATCTCTGAGTAACTTCATGGACAGCAGGATGAAACTCTGACTAGTTCTGCTCCAGTCCCATGATCCCTGCTATACCTGAGCCCATCGTTGCAGCCACTGTGTCAATCTATCTCTTTAAGGGCCTCCCCCTTTGTCATTGTCCCTCCATTTT
>NW_006922382.1:4936-8541 GCF_000298275.1 Orycteropus afer afer | reverse complement strand
TTTTTTTTTTTTTTTTTTTTTACCAATATAAACAGCAGTTATACACATAGAACTCACCAGATGGGATACACAGGAGTTAGATTGACTACATTTGTGGAAAGAGACAATGGAGAAGCTGAATATCTTCAGCCAAAGCAAGCTAGGAGCTCACTGTGGAGCAGACTATCAATTTCTCATATACAATTTCAAGTTGAAGCTAAAGGAAGTTTTTTTTTAAATGTCTACAAGTGCAAAAATATGACCTTCATTATATCCCACCTGAATTTAGAGGCCATTTGAGGAATAGATTTGACTCATTGAAAAGCAGTGACCAAAGACAAGACAACTTGTGGGATGACATTAAGAACACAATATATGAAGAAAGAAAACCATCATTAAAAAGATAGGAAAGGAAGAAAAGAGCAAAATACATCTCAGAAGAGACTCTGATACTTGTTCTTGAACATAAAGCAGCTAAACCAAATGGAAGACATGCTGAAATAAAAGAGCTGAACAAAAGATTTAAAAGGGCAGCTTGCAAAGACAAAGTACAGTATTATAATGAAATGTGCAAAGACCTGCAGTTAGAAAACCAAAAGAAAATAAAACATTTGTATTGCTCAAGCTGAAAGAACTGAAGAAAAAGTTCAAGCACCAATTACAATATTTAGGAATTCTATGGGCAAGATAATGAATGATGCAGGAAGCATTAAAAGAAGATGGAAGGAATAAGTAGAATCATTGTATCAATAAGAATTGGTCAATAGCCAGCTATTTCAGGAGGTAGCCTATGATCAAGAGCCAGTGGTATGGAAGGAAGAAGTGTAAGCTGCACTGAAGGAATTGGTGAAAAACAAGACTCCAGGAATTGATGTCATACCCATTGAGATGTTTCAACAAACAGATGCCATGCTGAAGGTCCTTACATTTTTATGCAAAGAAATTGGGAAGATTGCTACCTGGCCAACTGACAGGAAGAGATTGATATCTGTGCTCATTTCAGAGAAAGATGATCTAACAGAATGTGGAAATCACTGAACAATATAATTAATATTGGGAGCTGTGGTAGCATAGTGCCTAAGGCATTTGACTGCTAACCAGAAGGCTGGCAGTTCAAACCCATCAGCCACTCCTCAGAAGGAAGGTTGGGCAATCTACTTCCATAGTGATACTGCCTTGGCAACCCAAGGAGGGGTCGCTATGAGTCGGATCCAACTCCATGGCACATAACAACAACAACAACAGCATCATTAATATCACATGCAAGTAAATTTTGCTGAAAATAATTAAGAAGTACTTGTAGCAGCATGTTAACAGAGAACTTTCAGAAATGCAAGCTGGATGCAGAAAAGGACATGGAATGAGGAATATTATTGGTGATGCCACATGTATCTTGGCTGAAAGCAAAGAATGCCAGAAACATGTTTACCTGGGTTTTATTGACTATGCAAAGGCATTCAATTGTGTGGACCATAACAAATTATGAATAACATTGGAAAGAATGGGAATTCCAGAACACTTAATTGTGCTCATGAGAAACCTGTACATAGACCAGGAGACTCATTCAAATAGAACAAGGGAATACTGCATGCTTTAAAACCAGGAAGGGTGTAGGTAAAGTTGGTGTCCTTTCACCTTATTCAATCTGTATGCTGAACAAATAATCAAAGAAACTGGACTACATGAAGAAGAAAGCAGCATCAGGATTGGAAGAAGACTCTTTAACAACCTGCAATATGAAGATGATACAACCTTCTTTGCTGAAAGTGAAGACGACTTGAAGCACTTACTGATGAAGATTGAAAACTATCCAGTGTGGAACTATTGGGTATGTCAATGCAGGAAGGAGTGTGCACAAGACCATGTATAGGTTTGGCAGACAATATTTCTACAAATGTATGTTCTGTAAGAATCCCAGGTGTATATTAGAGCCTCTAGCATTGTCCTCATTTTTAATTACATGATCTTTATAGTTTTAGCTTTTATATTTAGGTCTTTGATTCATGTTGATTTAGTTTTTGTGTATGATGTGAGGTATGAGTTCTACTTCATTTTTCCAGAGACTTGTTTGCTATTGTTGTTGGGTGCCATGAAGTTAGTTCTGACTCATAGCAACCCTATGTACAACAGAACAAAATACTACCCCTTCCTGTGCCATCCTCACAATCGTTTCAATACTTGAGCCACACAATTCACTATGTCAATCTATCTCATTGAGGCAATTCTGCTTTTTCACAGGGAGTACCTAAGGCATTTGACTCCTAACCAGAAGGCTGGTGGTTCAAACCCACCAGCCACTCCTCAGAAGGAAGGTTCTGCAATCTACTTCCATAGTAATACTGCCTCAGAAACCCAAGGAGGTGACTCTATGAGTTGGATCCAACTCTATGGCAGTGTGTGTGTTTTTTTCTGCTTTACCAAGTATTGATGTCTTTCCCCAAAGATTACAGATAGACATTCTACAAATACACATCCAGTTTTGCTAGAACCATTGTTAAAGAGAGTATCTCTTCCCTCACTTAATGGACTTTGGCCCTTTGTTGAAGATCAACTGTCTATACTTAGATGATTTTATGTCAGGATTCTCAATTCTTTTCTATTAGTCTATGTGTCTGTTGTACTAATATCAGGCAGTTTTGACTACTATTCCTGTATAGTAGGTTCTGAAATCAAGTAGTGTTAGGCTTCTTTCTTTGTTCTTCTTCTTGAATACTGTTTTACTTATCCAGAACCTGTTTCCATATAAGGTTGATGAATAGTTTTTACATCTAATTAAAGATTGCTGTTGTAATTTGGGGATTGTATTTCATCTATAGATTGTTTCAGGTACTATTGACATTTTCACAATGTTAAGTCTTCCTATCCATGAGCATGGCATATTTTTCTGTTTATGTAGATCTCTTTTGTTTTCTTGTAGTAGAGTTTGTGTTTTCTTTTCACAGATTTTTTTCCATCCCTAGTTAGATTTATTTGTAAATATTTTATCTTTTGGGGGACTACCGTTAATGGTATCATTTTCCTAATTTTTTTATTGAAGTTCTCTGCTTGCTGTACATGAATCCAACTGAGTTTTGCATGTTGATCTTGTACTTTGCTACTTTGCTGAATACTTCTGTTAGGTCTAGCAGCTTTATTGTGAAATCTTGGGATTTTCTGTGTTGGAATTTTTCAAATGACTTTTCCGTGTCATTTGAGATGATCATGTGATTCTTTTAGTTTTATTTATGTGGTGAATTACTTTGATTGATTTACTAAAGTTGAACCATTCTTGCATACTTTTGACGAATCCCACTTTGTCACAATGCACTATTTTTTTTTTTTTTTTGATATGGTGTCGAATTCTAATGGGTAGAATTGTTTGAGAATTTTTGCATCTATGTTCATGACGGATATTTGCTTTTAGTTTTCTCTTTTGTGTGGTGTCTTTGCCTGAGTTTGATATCTGAGTATGCTGGCTTCATAGAATGACTTAGGGAGCATTCTTTATTTTTCTATGATCTGAAATAGTTTGAGTCATATCAGGTAGAATTAGTGTGAGCTCTTCAATGACTTTTTAGTAGAATTTAGGATTCTCTAATGATGCCATTTTGCCAGTGGCTTTATTGTTGTTATTGGGAGTTTTTTTT
>NW_006922382.1:1745-4390 GCF_000298275.1 Orycteropus afer afer | reverse complement strand
CCATAGAGATACTGCCTCAGAAACCTAAGGAGGGGTTGCTATGGGTCGAATCAACTCGATGGCAGTGACGGCATAGGTAGACAGGCTAAATGATCAGGTAGGTCTAGGCAAAAAGGAATATACCCATTACCATATATAACTTTAGGGAGCTCTTGTGGTGCAGTGGCTAAGGCATTTGACTTCTAACCAGAAGGTTGACAGTTCAAACCCCCTAACCACTCCACAGAAGGAAGATGGGACATTCTACTTCCATAAAGATTTATCCCTTTGGAAACCCAATGAGCATCACTGTAAGTTGGAGTCAACTCGATAGCATTGGGTTTGTTTTTTGGTTTATATATAAGGTTGACAGATATTTCTACATACATATTTCTATGTGCCATAAG
This sequence comes from Orycteropus afer afer, assembly GCF_000298275.1. Taxonomy (NCBI): domain Eukaryota; kingdom Metazoa; phylum Chordata; class Mammalia; order Tubulidentata; family Orycteropodidae; genus Orycteropus; species Orycteropus afer. The sequence goes on along the minus strand of NW_006922382.1, from coordinate 4,004 downwards.
AATGTCTACATATACACTAGAGCTAATGGAGCAAAGTTATGATAACTTCTTAGCCACAGCCAAACACCCTGAAGGAGTGAGTCACTGGGCGCATGGGCTCGGGACCATGGTCACAGGGGACATAAAGTTCAATTGATGTAACACACTACACAAAAACATTTTTCTACATCTTACTTTGGTGAGTAGTGACTGGGGTCTGAAAAGATTGCAAGTAGTCATCTGAAATGCAACAAGTGATCTCTCCTCATCCAGAAGAATGCAGAAAAACAAAGATGCATGGAAACAATTAGTCCAAGGGACTAGTGGACCATGCCAATCTCAGCCTACATGACCCTGAGACGAGAAGGTGCCCAGCTACAAATGTCAACCACTTGGAAAGGGTTCAAAATTGGAGATCCTGTGTAGAGTGGGGGAAAAGTATGAAACAAAACTCAAAAATAAAAGAGACCAGGCTAACTGGTCTGACAGAGACAGGTGAAACCCCTGAGACTACGGCGCCTAGTTACCCTTTGGGCCTGGAATTGAACTCACTCCTGTGGCTTCCAGCTAAATAACAGACAAGAGTATAAGGTGAGTATTTACTCCAGGTATGTACACTCCTTAGAATAATCTATGGTGGGAGATCTGAAGGGGAGTGTTTGCACGTGGAGATAGCTCAGAGGACAAGAATGCATTGGAAAGAAAGACACAGGGAAAAGGTAACCACAGGGAGGAAATGGAAAGAGAGCTGTTACATTATGGGGATTGCAATCATTGTCAGAAAACAAAATGTGTATGAAATATTGTATGAAAAATGAATTTGCTCTACATATTTTCACTCAAATCAAAATCAGAGTAATAATAATAATAATAATAACAAAAATGCTATTAGATTTGTTTCACACATTTTAAACCCATGGCTGTCGAGTTGGATCTGACTCATAGTGACCCCTTCTTGGGTTTCCAAGGTGGTATCATTATGGAAGTAGATTGCCCAACCTTCCTTCCATGGAGTGGCTGATGGGTTTGAACTGCCAGCCTTCTGGTTAGCAGTCAAATGCCTTAGGCACTGTAACTTGGTATGTACATATTTATCATTGTTATGTCTTCTTTATGGATTGACCCTTTAATATTATATAATTTTCTTCTTTATCTTTTATGGTGGATTTTTCCTTAAAGTCTGTTTTATCAGAGATTAATATTGCCACTCCTGCTCCTTTCAGGCTACTGTTTGCTTGATATATTTTTTTCCATTCTGTGAGTTTTAGTTGATTTAAATATTTGTGTGTAAGGTGCATCTTTTGTATATCTGCCACACTCTGTTCCTTTACTGTTGCATTTAAGCCATTTACATTCAGTGTGATTACTACTGTCAATTTGTTGTGCTTCTTTTGTGATGTTGACCGTGTCTTTTTCTGCTGAATTTTCTGTACTGAGTTATCTTTGTGGATTTTATTTTTTGTTATTTTTGTATGTGGATTTTATTGTTGTTTGTTCATTGCTATTGATTTTGTGTTTATGGAGTCTTTATGTTTCTCTTCTTTTTATTTTCATGAGTAGATTTGTTAGCTTTCATTATCATTACCTTAAAATTTATTTTTCTCTTCCTAAATTTAAAGAAGTCTTTTATTTCTTGATATCTCCTTGACTTCCTTTCCATATGAAAGTTCTAAAATTACATCATGTATTCTTCCTTTTTGCTTTGATGTTGTTGTCATTTTCAGATTGACTTTTCTGGTTTCCTATTCTCAGTCTTTTAGCTTTGTTTTATTTTTGAGAATTCTTTATATATGTGGATGTCTGGCTGATATTGTCAAGTATCCTAATCTCAAGTTAACAGGTTGTTGTCTGATATGGGTCCTCTGTCTGAAGAATGTTTACTAATATTTCTTGTGAGGTGACTCTGTTCTTTTGTTTTTGTTTTAAAAATTCCATTATTTCCTGTTTATATGGAAATGTCCTCATTTTGTTATCACATTGACATATTTGAGAGAAACTCTTGATGGATATATACTTCTTGGTTAGCAATTATATTTTCCTTTCAAGGATTTATGTATATCATGCCATTGTCTTCTTTCCTACATGGCTTCTGCTGAGTAATTAGAGCTTTGTCATACTGGTTCCCCTTTGAGGTGACGTTTTATTTATCCCAAGATGCCCTAAAGGTTCTTTGTCTTTGATTTTGACAAGTATGATTGTGATATGTCCCAGTGACACTTTTGGGGTCTATCCTGTAAGGGGTTCACTGAGATTTTTGGATGGATATCTTCCCATCTTTCA